>NC_136976.1:10693396-10748396 GCF_032717465.1 Coenobita brevimanus | reverse complement strand
TGGCATTCCCACACAGTCGTGGACAGAGGTTGTTTACAAGGATGAATCTTCCCAAATCCCATGCAGAATGCCGACAACTTCCAGTCTTCACATGGAGTATTGTCAGAAACCTTTCAGTTTATAGATATTAAGGTCATCCGATCAGTTTTGTTCTTGGAATGACAGTTTTGCATGCATACATCCTTTGGCTTGCTCATTTCATATAAGTACAATAAGAAAACTAAGGGGGAAAGATCCAAAAGACAAATACAAGAAATGCGGGACAGAGAGAAATTGAAGCTGAAATGTAATAACAGACACATTCAAATAAGAAATACGCGTAAGAGAGACTAAGCGAGGCCAAAGTGCAATAAGGAAAACCGACAGACATACAGAAAGACAGTGAGACAGGCAGGAAAGCCGGCTACGATTCCAAGTGCGACCCCAAATTTCCCCCGAGTGGCCAGCCAATGACTATCCTCTTGCAAACATGAGCTGGACTGGAAGCAACGCCTGGGGTGCAAATGCTCAAGGGACAGCTTAATCAGGGCAGAGGACACAGTATCAAGAGAGAGAGAGAGAGAGAGAGAGAGAGAGAGAGAGAACTAAGTATGAAAGGAAGAAGAAGTTGAGAGAAAAAAGGAAGAACGTTATGAAATACAGACATGAAAGAAGACCCAAATGACATTATAATTTCATGATACTGGAAGAAAAGAAGGATGTAAGGAACGAACTGGTGTGGGAGGGGGGTGGGGAGGAATAAGAGAAATGATGAGTAGGAGAGTTGAAAGAGATAAAGGTAAAGAAAGCAGTCATTACCAGTAAAAAAAAAAAACGCAGTCATTACTAGTAAATATGAGAGAGAGGGGTAAGACTGGGAGAAAGAATGTAAAGAAACAAGAGGAGTGAGAAGAGAGTGCTGGAAGAAGAGGTAGGGGAGAGAGAAGGGAAGACTATCAACAAAGACCAAAGTGAAATTATATATTGGGCAACGATACAATATACAGAAAGAAAGAAAGAAAGACAAATACGATTAAGAAGAGAGGATGAACAGGGTGGGTGATACTGTAAGACGGCAAAAAAGGTGGGGTAGAAAGGAGAATCTGGTGATGGTATAATATTTGAGGAAGAGAAAGTGAGAAAGAAAAAAACTGATTGGAAAGTGAAGTAACAATAATTTTGACAAGAAACGAGAGAGAGAGAGAGAGAGAGAGAGAGAGAGAGAATGGAAAAAATAAGTAGGAAAAATAAGAATTTTTGGTGTTATATATCAACCAGCAAATGCAGACGTAAATGTGTTTTTACATCATTTAACATTTCATAGTACTTCAGTAGTAGTAATCCACAACTGTATCGTAATTTCTTCTCTGCGTCTGTGGTCTTGTGTACAAACCTATCAATCTTCTGTACCAAGGAAGAACATGAGTCAGTGGAGTCACTTGCACTTCTTTTGAGTGACGGTAGTGTGCATGTAGATGTGCCTGATAAATATTCTTCAGTGGGTATACTTATAGCATCCTCCTCCTACACGAACACTATCTGTGAAGACGTTTTCTTGACAAATTTAGCGCTTGTCTTCAGGTGTCCTCACTGTCTTTCTACCTTAGGACTTATTTTTTCACTACATTATCTACACTTCTGCTTCTTGTTTCCCTTCTCAACATTAGTTTCATCAGACTCCCTCCATCCTGTAGCTATGCATCTGCCTTTACTTGCCATGATGCACTGTACTGTTCTGACCCTCCACTGACTACTGTCCAAGAAAGACTGCCTAATTGTGTCGTCCTGAATAGAGTATTTAAGCTTGTTTCTTTATACGTGTCACAAGATGAATATCTCTAGGCTAAGTAGCCTGAATCTTATTGTCTTTTGCACAAGATGTCACAACATGCATATTTACAATATGATTATATAAATATGATGAAATAAAAATGCATAACACTGTACAACACAGTACGTTGTAAATAACGGTACAATGCTGCATACCTTATCCTGTACTGGGCCTAAAAAGAAACAGTTTCTTAACTGTTCTCCTCTGAATAAGCTTTAATATTGTTCAGTATTATTAGTAATAATATTAGTATTTTTAACAAGTATCAGTATGAATATCTTAACCCTAGATTTGATCATCTTATTCCTGCATGCTTCAACATATAATACGGTATTAAAGGAAATAGCAGTATAGTATTATATTATATAATAATATATTGGATATATTTTCTAAACACTGAAATGTGTGGAAATAATAAAACATGAAATATGTATATATATACTATGTAGAAACGTAAAGGTTTGTATAAGAATTGGTTTTCACCCGGGTTTTATTATTAGAAAAACATTTCTTAATATGAAACCCGGGCGGGCTGGGTTAAAAAAAAAAAAAGTGTATTTTACCAACCCTGTTACGTCTGAAGTTCTGTTTTCCAAATGGCAGCCTTATACGTTGAAGCATTTATTTCCGAAGCCAGTTAATATCTCGCTTCTCCTGTGTGTGTGTGTGTGTGTGTGTGTGTGTGTGTGTGTGTGTGTGTGTGTGTGTGTATGTGTGTGTTTAGTTATTCTTTGCGTCGCAGGCTTCTATATTTCAACACCACCAATGGAATTTGTTCTTTCAGGGGAGACTTTTCGAATTCGAAGGGTTAAACTTAGTCTTCCTTAACCTCTTTGATACGATGGGACTACGAGTAAATCAGGAACCAGAACATTGCTTGGTATTTCTTCGATTCACCATCCGCGTTATATTCGAACCAATTGATGGATAAGTCAATCAAGCCCATTTCTATCTCCCTCCTAAAGCGAATCCTGTCTAATCTGAAACCAGTTATATTCGTTCTATCCTAACTGCTCATTTTTAAATATTTCCTAATGTCTCCCGTATTAAATCCCTTAATCCACTTAAACTCTGAAGCTAAATCTCCCCCGGCTTTGCTTTCATAATGAGCCTTAATGTAACTTATGTGTCGTGAGAGAGAGAGAGAGAGAGAGAGAGAGAGAGAGTCTTTTGACACCTCACTCTATTCCCCATTTTTCCTTTCCACCCTCCTGCCCCTTCTCTCGTCTCCCTCCTTTTTTTCCATCCTGACCCTTTCCATCCCTATCCCTACCTTCCTCTGAATTTCAGACCCCTACCTCGGCCAAGCACCATCTGTAATTTTCCTTCTAGTTTCATTGTATTTTCACACTAAGTAATTTTTCATTATTGCAAAAGCCCCACTTCCTCTCATTTTATCTCTCAATCTCTCTCGTATCTTTGAAACTCAAATATTTCTTCCCTCGATGGTATGGTTGATGTATGTCATGGATTTATGGAGGTCGGTTCTAATCCAAGCGGTGGACAGATGTTTTTCCCTCACCGAGACACTACCAGGGATTTAGGGCGACCTCCATGGCCTAACCTCGGACCCTCCTACGTCCCAATCCTTCCGGGTACTTCCAAAGGGATAATGGAGGATTGGCTGGCTCTATATTTCTTCTCACTTTTTATCAATATCCCCCTTCACTTTTTTACTTTTAAATCTCACCACTCTCTCTCTCTCTCTCTCTCTCTCTTTCTCGTCTCCCACTTCTCACGTTTCTGTACAGAGTCCTCTCTTTTCATTTTTTTTCGTTATGCTTTCCTGTGCAGCAACTTCCATACCACTCACATCAACTTAACCACTTCTCTTTTCGACACCTTTCCCCATTCATTAACATTCTACCTACCTCTCTCTCCTTCACTACCTTTTCCTCTCTCTCTCTCTCTCTCTCTCTCTCTCCCTCTCCTTCCTCTTGATTCTTTCCTACTCACACCCTATCCCTATTTCACACAGCCTCCCCACCTTTCACATTCTCCCTCCTCTTGCTAACTTGCCATCTCTCTTTAAATTCCCATCCCTCACTCCATCCCTACCTATCACTCCCTCTCTCCTCTGGCTTGCTCCGTACCTCCTGCCATACCTCCCTCTTCCTACCTCCCCACCTTTCATTCCTTTCCCACTTCACTCCTCCTCCCCACGTCTCTTTCCAGCTCAACCTTTCATTCCTTTTTCACCTCTCACCTCCAGTCAATTACTCCTTCCCCACCTCTCACTCCCTTCCCACTTCTCACTCCCTCCTCGCCTCTCACTCTCTTCCCACTTCTCCCTCATCTCCAGCTCACACTGCTTCTAAACCTATTACTTCCTCCCTACTTCTCACTCTCTCCCCACCTTACACTCACACGCCACCTCTTATTTCTTTCCCGCCTCATACTCCCTCAGCACCTCTCACTCCCTTCCCACTCTCTTCCTCACACATCCATTTATCATCCTCTTTGCCATTTCTTTCTTATATATCCATACTCACTTTGACTTCAGTTCCTTGCTCTAACTTCCCGGCGTCCTTTTATCTCTCCCACACTCCCTTGTGTGTGTGTGTGTGTGTGTGTGTGTGTGTGTGTGTGAGAGAGAGAGAGAGAGAGAGAGAGACATTGTGTGATAGAGTGGAGTCACTGAGGCTTGGGATGGTAATCTGGCAAACTGCTTAATCTCCTTGATGTACATACGTGAAGGCGAGAATTGACTCCCTCTTGACTCACTGGTAATAGCCTTCACCGCATATTAATCAAAGTGCAACGTCTGCATTTGATGGGGGTATTAAATGTATGTGGTGGAGTCTGCGTTGGGAGATTTGGAGCGGTGTAATAGGCACTGGCGGCACAAGGAACACAGAGTCCCTAAGCAAAAGTCTGAAGTAGGACCCAGTGCTTAATAAGTCTTAAATACATAATGTAAAGGGCACAGTATGCATGTTGAATTTATTACATGAAGGAATTCATTTGTAATATGCTACCCAGTTAAGTTCACAGATGAGATATAATCTAAAATACTTTTTAACAAAAGCAAGAACTGGATTCTTAGCTGTTGCCTACGAATGTATAACCATTTGTATTTTCTTGTCCAGCTAATTTCGTCTCTGATCTCTTAACTGTACTCATTGCTTTTATTGCTATTATATAAGGTCTCTGCCTAGGCCTAACATGTTGAAAACTCGATTATACCCTTACTGGAGGCAACAAAGCTAATGTTTTAACAAAACTGAGTCTTAGACAAAACTAATAAAAAATATTAGCAAAAATTGAAAGTTTTAAAATATACACAGCACCAGGACACAGTAAATGAAATACCTAACAGAATAAATTCCCACCATGACCAGGGGAAATTCTATGTGATCGTCTCCCGGAACAAACCATGAAGCTGATCTAGATGGAAACCTGACTTTCTGTATGCCTGAAACAATAAATTAATTAGCAATTACTGCATGACCATTTTCAGAGCTTTTTTACTTAACAAAATGATCACTGTGTCATGGCATATAAAATAGCCAAATTAAACAACAACGTTTGTACGTACTTGGAAAGGCAGTATATCATCATCATCATCATCATCATCATCATCAGCTTTTTTCTCACCTAAGAGTGGAACGAGATAAGGTACAGTAAACAAGGACAGAGAAGGTACGAATGAGAGGCCTAGCAACAGCATGTCAAGTGAAAGGCGACAGACATTCATTCACACATTCGCTCCTTCCGAATCAAGATGCTGCTGAACAGGATTAATCATCTGCATAGAGATTATTGGTGGAAGCACTTCACGTTGCCTGTCACACGACATGACATTTGCCATTTCCTCCTCCATACCTAATGCTTTAAACTAACATGATCCTCTGCCACTTCTCTAGCCTAGTCTGATTTCGTATCTTGTTTTCTTGAACTCATCATACCCATCCACCTTCTTGACCAACCAGAAGTTCTTCCAACTTTATATTAACTCAGATATGACCCTCCCATCACCCTAGTTACATGCATTCATTCTGTATGACCTTAGCATCCACGATCGCTCGTCAGCCCATCAACTGACGCTCCTCCTTCATTTATTTTCTTGGGAAGTCCTTAATTCATTCACCAAGTTGGATCCAAGCCAAATGAAAGCTGTTTTACTTGTTTTGCTCACACACAGACACAGATCGACCTTTGACCTTGTCCTGTAACCTGCCTGACCTTTAACCCTTTGAGTGAGTATGGTTTAAATCAGATTCAAACTGTAAGAGTTGACTATGCCCAGTGACTTTGGCCTGTGACCTTTCTCAGAGACCTGTATCTTTGACTGATTGTTTTAAAAACCGAATGAATTACGCTTGCCTTATCCTCGACCCTGACAGAAAGGTTTGTTTGTACTGGATAAAAACTCTAAGTTGACCACGACCTTTAACCTACAATTAAAAAAAAAAAAAAAAAAGGTTCACTCCCCCGCCACCCATTAACCTTGCAATCAAGTTTGGTTCAGATAAGATAGAAAGTGTTTCAGTTATGTTAGCAAACGCTGGCATAGGTTAAAATTTGACCAAGCCCTTTGACTTTGGTCTTCGACTGATTGTTTTAAAAGCTGGACCACTTCATTATTGCCTAACCTGAAACCCTTCCTTCAAGCTTTGCTTAAATCGGATAAAAACGGCTTAAATTCATTTTTCTAGGTCAGCGTTTGACCTAGCTCTGTGACCATCACCTTTGACCTGTTGTTCTCAAAAGCAGTAGATTAACTCAATGTCTTACCCTCAACCGTTCAACGAAGTTTAGTAAAAAATAGATAAGCAAACTACTAGAGCAGTATAATTTACATAGAGACGGAGACGGACAGACAAACTGACAGACAGACAAGAACACACACACACACACACACACACACACACACACACACACACACACACACACACACACACACACACACACACACACACACAGTTCAAATCTCAACATTCTTCTCGCTCTGTGAATGAGGGTTTAACAGTACAGCCCAACGAGTGCGAGCTTAACTGAAAAGGGCAGAGGGAGAGTTAGAAGAGCGAAAATCCCTGGTAACTGATATATGAGCATGGGGACAGAAGGGTGAGGGAAGTGGTGAGTAGCAAGGCAACGAAGTAAGACAATGTGGTTTTGGAACGAGAAAGAAAAAGGTGAGGTGAGAGAATATGGAAAAGGGAAAGAAAGTAAAGCAACAGAGAGGGATTTATGGCGAAAACTGAGGCTTTATGGGATGAGAGGATATGTAAGGATGAACAAAATGTATAGACAACAAACTTAGATTTAAGACAGGGGATGTGAGCTTTTTGAGAAAGCAGGAGAGTGAGACAAATGAAAATTCGTGGTGAGGGAAGTGTGAGTAGAAGAGCGAGAGGCAAGGCAAGACAAGCAAAGAGAGAAAATTGAGTTGAGGAGACGAAAGGCAGTGTGGGACTGAAAAAACTGAGGGCTGAAGGTTGTGTTGCTCCCCGAAGTTAAGGCTGCAAGGAAAAAAATAGAGGGAAAAAAGTTTACTCTCATCACTCTTGACACTGATTAGCTTCGTAATTTACAAAAGTTTGGGTAAAAGATTAATGTTTACTTGATGATGGCCGTAAAGACAAGATATTCCCTATTAAGATGTCATTAACTGCATAGGGAGAGATCTCTTTTAAATATTAGGATACTTTGATTAGTTATTTTGGACTCACACACACACACACACACACACACACACACACACACACACACACAGATAGGAGGAGCCTTATTGCCTTGATACTCTTATCTTCAGGTCAGAGCAATGGATTTCATGGCCAAAGTCCTTTCTGCAAGAAACAGCCTCTGAAGGACGAGTAGGTCTTTTGCTGTTTTATGTTCTTAGTATTGTACTCTTTCCCTTCACCCCCTTCCCTCCCCTCCCCTCTAGCACACCTCTCATTTCTCCCCCGCCACCCTCAGCTTCCCCCCTCCCCACCCTCCGTCTCACCGGCGCTTCTCCTGTCTTACGTTATGCTGATTTATGCATTACCACTCTGACAACGGAAGATGAAAGAGGTAAGAAGCTCGGCACGTGTGGGTAAACATTGCATTGCACTTTGATGTATCACCCTGACGCTGCTTGACCCGTTGTGTGCCATGGCGGACTTTTCGTGGGTTTCTTTTTACTTTTAGGCTATTCATTCAGTTTGCATATCCTTCATTGATTAAAGTAGGTTAAAGCACACTTTTAATCCCTGCAGTAAGAAAAAATTCCATTGATTATATTCTTGTTATTGTCAGACCTTTTCTTCATCTTTGGGGACAGTCATTTAAATTCCCAGAAAATAATAAAAATCATGAGTCAGGAAGCAGTGACGACTTTGCCAGTATTAAGGGCCATAATATGCTTAAAACTTCAGCAGCGAAGAGGGCAGATCTTGAGAAGTTACACCCCCGCTCGCGAATAGAGGGCCGGTCATCATGTATGTGTGTGTGTGTGTGTGTGTGTGAAATATCTCAAACAGCTTTTACCTGACTCTAACCAAACTTAATGGAACGATTGCAGGTCATCAACCATGGAGTAAATCTATTTCTCCTTGGAACAATAGGTCAAGGTGACAAGGATAGGCCAAAGTCTGACCTATCAAAGTTAACGCAATGAAAAAAAACTTACAGACCAAATTAAGTAAAAAGGGCTGAGGGTAAGGTAGGAAATAAGAAAATCAATTTTGAGAGTAACCAGTCGAAGTTTAATATTAGCTCGACCCGTGTGTCTGTGTGAGAACAAAATAACTAAGACAGACTTTCTAATTTGGAACAAATTTGGTGGAAGGGTTGCGGGCACGCCACGGGGATGACCTATATTTTTTCAAACAGCGGGGCAAAGGTCAGTGTCATATGGTTAGGTCAAACTAAACGACTTTATCATATTAAGACCAAATTTCGTAGCAGGGTTCAAGGTAAGGCGAAAATAAAGGAATCAGATTGTGCAGTCAACTAACGTCAAAGTCATAGGGATAGGTGAAAGACGAAGGTAGCATGGCAAGATCAACTTAATTAGTGTCGGTCCGATTTAGACGAAACTTTGTGGGGGGGTTCAGAGTAAAACAACGATGAAAGGATTCGATTTAGAGAATAATACTTTACAGATTAGGGTCATAGGGAAAGGTCATGTTCAGCCCTATAACTCAAAACAGTTGGTGGCATGACTGAGAGTTACCCAAGGATGAAGAAATTTGATTTTGAGAATAGTGGGTCAAAGATCAAGATCAATGGACAAGACCATTTCTAAAAGCTTTGATTCGATGTGGACCAAAGTTAGGGAAGTGTTAAGGGTCAGGAAAGAGTGAAGTAGGTCGATCTGGAGAGCAATCCGTAAATGGTCAAGGTCACAAGACAAAGTCAAACGCTCCGCTCTTTGACCAATTGGTTGATGTGTTTCAGTCTAAGAGTTTTCCGTTTTGTGGTACTATAACTTCTAAAGCATGATAAAACGTATCTTGTCAACACACACACACACACACACACACACACACACACACACAGGAACCGTACACAATAATCTCTATGTACTCTAATATTAAGCTGAAATGACGTACGCGCATATCTCCGAAAGCAATGGAAATATCAAAGTGAATTTTTTGTGTACACCCTCCTGGCATCGTGGGGAAAGTTTTAGGCACAAATGATTGAAAACTGTGAACGCTGAAATTTTGATAGATTTTTTGCAACAACATCGATTTTTGTTACAATAAGAGCTGCATCCAGTAATTATCCTTATGCAAAAAGAAAGAAAAAAGAAAAAAACGAAACCAAAGCGATCAAACAGAAAAGTGCAAGATTGTGCTGGAGCTTACTACCAGATCTCTGACCGCAGAACCAGATTTTCCGGATTTTTTCGATGCCTGATTTGTCACTGCCGGATATTATCTGTCACGAATCAGTTCGCGACATTTCCTTTTTGTGAGAAGCCACGAACTATTAGTGGAAAACTCACTGTGTATCGCTCAGTTAACCGTTTCTCTCTCCATTTCGGGGTATACTTTTCAAATCATTCGTCACCGTTTTCAGGGGTGACCGATTTGATGCACGTCACTAAGTGCGCTACTGAGCGATACTATTGTTTCTTTATCGTTCGCCTCTGCTCGCCTAAACCGTTAGCCACGCCTTCTTCTGGTAGCTTGTGCGTCCTGCCTATACATTATTTGAATTGAGTCTTGTGTTTGCTGTGACGGAGGAAGGTCCTGTGCTCCAAGAAGTGTGAGAGGTCGCTAGCACCCAAGCTCCACTGAGACAGTTAATCCAGTCCTCCCACCTTAGTGGTGATACATAGCATTCATCGACTGGTATTTCTTTTGTGTATTTTGTAGTTTTAAGAGTTTAGTTAAGGTGTTTTTCCTAGGCGTAAGTATTTAGCTTCTGTGTGAGTGAGCGAGTGCGTCTCATTTAATTGATTTGAATTGTAGCACGTTAAATTTATTTTCTGTGATTAATAAATTTAACAGTTCCTTTCTTGAGCTTAATAGTAAGTAAACTCTTGTTTCATTTAATCCAAATTAAGCTTATTTTCCATATAGCTCCTAGCTTGCATAAACATTTACTATTCATAACTGGTACTTAGACCAGTCTTGTTGTATTAACTTAAAATCCGTTGTGCCAGGAGTTAATGCATCAGCAAGAACCTGATGTTATTATTATTAGTATTAGTTATTTATTGTCAGGGGTGATGTAACTTTCTCCAGAGGCTAACAGTACAGTAATTCAGCAATTGTGAGTAATTAGTCTCTGCTGAGTACTGTTGAGAAAGTTTATAAATTCTCGTTCTTAGAGAATCTTAGCAAATCAGCGTAAAGTAATCGTTGCTTGATGTAGCAAGACAATCATTGTCTCTGCTTTTCAATATTATTGAATATTATTATCAATTTAAATAACATTTAAAGCATTTATTTCAAAATTACCGTGATATTATAAAAACCCCGTGACAATTGGCGACCTCATTCCAGGATATTAACTCCTAGCTCTAAAGCTATTCACGAGATAGTGCTCACTCATTCATATTTAGGTATTTATAATTAAAGTTTATAGGCACAAGTTTACTGGTGTTTACCCTTAATTTAGCAAGTGAGTTTTTGCTTTATTAATCAAGAGTACTTAACTCTAGTTTATTTTTGGTAACGCCAGACGATTTTATTCGCTTCTGGGAAGTCGCCGTACCCATTGTGTTTATTATTGAGTCTTCCCAGTCATTTACATTTTTGATTTATTCTTTGCCAGTTAACTGGATAAGACTGGTCACCACTAGCTTGTGTCTGTACTCTTTACTTTTGTTTATTAGTATTCGTCGCTAAGCAGTCAGTACTCAATTTCGGTTTGCTTAATAAATTAGCGAAATGGCTACTACTGTATTTTTACAGGAAGCCAAAGAAATGGGTCTTTCGGACCCAACCGAAATTAAAGAGTATATACTCTCACGGCATAATCAGGAGCAGCAGCGCGAGAATGATGCCCGTGAAGAGCGTAAGATTCAGCGCGAATACGAGCGACAACAGCGCGAACATGAGCAAAAACAGCGCGAACTCGAACTAGTACAAGAGCGAGAACAGCGCGAATACGAGCGTGAACAACGAGAGCACGAACGTGCCGAACGTGAGGCACGTGAAAAACACGAATATGAAATGATGAAGCTCAAGCGAGATTCCTTGGCTTCAGATACATCTGGTGCAGTTGGTCCAAGCTCCACGAGCGTTCTTCCTGCACATGTCCTGGCGACCCCACGCATCAAGCTTCCTTCATACAAGGAAAGCGAGCGAATCGAGCCGTACATAGCTCGTTTTGAGGACATGGCAGACATGTATCAACTGGATGAGGCAGCTAAGCGGATCCAATTTCTTAGTTTATTTGAGGGCCCTGCCCTCGATATTCTCCACAGAATTCGTGGAGACAATCTCACATATGAGATGATGAAAGCTGCGCTCATTAAGGCGTATGGTCTCACAGTAGACGACGCCAAAGTTCAGTTCATGCGAGCTCGTCTCCAAGACAAGGAGACAGCTGTTCAGTTCCTTGATCGTCTCACAGCTTACTTAAATGAGTGGATGGAGAAAGATGAAACTCCTTCAACGCGTGAGGGGATAATTGACCTTATGCTGCGTACACAGCTAGAGAGGTCGTGGCCAGCTGAGCTCATAGCACAGCTTAAGATCTGCCAGGTGAAAGATGCCAGCCAAATGGCAGAGAAGGCTGACGCATTCTTTACTGCATACGGGTATCAAGCTCGTAAGCAAAACACCTGGAGCAGAAAAGATACTGCCAAGTCTGGGAAGCCGTCTCAGACTGAATCCCAGCACCAAGGCCGTTCTCAGAGTAATGGCCAAGGTCCAAAACCGCAGTGGAAGGACCAGGGGCAAAACACTCAGAAACCTGAGTGGAAGCGGTACAACAAGTACCCTAACCAGCAGCAGTATCAGCCACGCAACCGACCGTCGGGACAAACTTTTTCACCACCAGCTCAAAAGAGGCAGGAAGCCAATGCAGCCTTCATTCCTCAGTAGCAGCCTGGTGGTCACGTCCCTACCAGTGTGGGTACTTCCCCACAGTTCACTAGTCCCACAGTGACAGTGAACCCCCCTCCACAGATGGCCAATGTTCCATCTTATAATTCTCAAGGCACAATGTTTGCCACATCAATTCAGCAGCCTCATGAGTGGCTAGCTGCTTCCTCCACAGGCCCCACCACAGGTGACAGTACCTTCCTTGTACAGCCAGGGTTTGTGGGAGGCATTCCTGTGAAGGTCCTGAGAGACAATGGTTCCTCAGGTTGCTCTGTCAAGCAGAGTCTAGTTCGGCCTGAGCAGTATACAGGTCGACAGATCCATGCAAGCCTTATTGATGGATCAGTGAGATTGTTCCCTGAGGCATGTATCCAGGTGGCATCTCCATTTTATACTGGTACGACACTCGCAGTTGTCATGCCAGAGCCTCTATTTGACTTTATAGTAGGCAATATTCAAGGAGCCAAGGATAGTTGCTCCGATGATGACGCTACTCAGACTTCGGCTGCTGCGGTAACACGAGCCATGGCTGAGGCTCCAGATGGTGTCACCCCAGTGATCATTGAATCGCCGCAAGATCTGACGTGTAGCCAACTTGTTGTGCAAGAACAACATTCTGACCCGACACTTGCTGCCGTGCGGAATAAAGAAAAGGGTCGAGTAATTAAGTATTCATGGGGAGGTCGAGCCAAGTTCCTTCGCAAACAAGGACGGCTCTACCGTGAGTCACGAACACCCGAGGGCGAGGTTCGACTGCAGTTTGTCGTTCCCGCCAAGTACCGCCTAGCAGTGTTAGAATGGGGTCATTGTTCAGTCTCAGGAGGTCACATGGGCAAAAGGAAGACCCAGGGCCGTATCCGAGCTGACTTTTTCTGGCCAGGGATGGGACGGGACATAGATAGTTTTGTCCGTTCCTGCAGTGTGTGCCAAAGTATCACCACTAATCAGGGACATGCCCTTCCTGTGCCATTTGTAACTACACCTGTAATCTCTGAGTCAGTTGAGAGACAGGGTAGTGGTGAAGTGGGTGCAGACCTGACGTCTCACCCATTGGCCCCACAGGACACATTATGTCCAGGGCCTGTACATACATATTATGTACCGTAAGTTAAGGGGGAAGTTGAGAGGCGACTTGAGGCTATGGAAGACCCAAGTTTGCATAAGGATTCTCAGCTTCCCGGTATTAATATATGTACTGTAGGTTAAGGGGGAAGTTCGAGAGAGAACTCCGCAGAGGCAACTTGAGGCTATGGAAGACCCAAGTTTGCACAAGGATTCTCAGCTTCCCGGTACTAATATATGTACCGTAGGTTAAGGGGGAAGTTGAGAGAGAACTCCGCAGAGGCGACTTGAGGCTATGGAAGACCCAAGTTTGCACAAGGATTCTCAGCTTCCCGGTACTAATATAAGTATTGTACTGTAGGTTAAGGGGGAAGTTCGAGAGAGAACTCCGCAGAGGCGACTTGAGGCTATGGAAGACCCAAGTTTGCACAAGGATTCTCAGCTTCCCGATATTAATATAAGTACTGTAGGTTAAGGCACAGGTTGAGGACCCGTGTGCAGTTCGAGGCTATGGAAGACCCGAGTTTGCACAAGGATTCTCAACTTGCCGACCATAATTGTGTGCTATAATTAATGGCGACCTCGAATGTACGTCGTAGCACTGACTGCTAGGCAGAGAGTAATTGTAACATAATAAAATTTTGTCTCATTGACACTTTTGATGCTCCACCTCAATTGGTTTTGCAGGTTCAGCAATGGGTGTAGCAGTTTTGCTGTGCGGGCCAGCTGATCGTCTGCCGCACGCTGCCGCCTCTTCTCTGCCTTCGTCGTCGCCATATTATTATTTACTATGTCATTTTACACGTAGGTACAGTTACACTACAACTGTCACACCTACACCGTGTATTACATACACCACGCTACACAACAATTAGTTGTCAGTGTAAATGTAGCGAATTTTCGCTCAGTTTGACCTGAGTACAGGATTTTCACCGTCGTCACGGAGTTTTTCCCTCAAGCTTGCTTCTATTAACGTAAATACGAGGTTTTTTCACTCACTGGCGACTGCGATTTTCTCCTGTAGCAGGATAGCACACACACCACAGTGTGAATCTTGTGTGACTGAGTTAGGATTTATATGTATGTATATTGAAATCATTCTTCTGAAGGAAGAAGGATTTAATTTTCATGGGGCGTAATGTCACGAATCAGTTCGCGACATTTCCTTTTTGTGAGAAGCCACGAACTATTAGTGGAAAACTCACTGTGTATCGCTCAGTTAACCGTTTCTCTCTCCATTTCGGGGTATACTTTTCAAATCATTCGTCACCGTTTTCAGGGGTGACCGATTTGATGCACGTCACTAAGTGCGCTACTGAGCGATACTATTGTTTCTTTATTGTTCGCCTCTGCTCGCCTAAACCGTTAGCCACGCCTTCTTCTGGTAGCTTGTGCGTCCTGCCTATACATTATTTGAATTGAGTCTTGTGTTTGCTGTGACGGAGGAAGGTCCTGTGCTCCAAGAAGTGTGAGAGGTCGCTAGCACCCAAGCTCCACTGAGACAGTTAATCCAGTCCTCCCACCTTAGTGGTGATACATAGCATTCATCGACTGGTATTTCTTTTGTGTATTTTGTAGTTTTAAGAGTTTAGTTAAGGTGTTTTTCCTAGGCGTAAGTATTTAGCTTCTGTGTGAGTGAGCGAGTGCGTCTCATTTAATTGATTTGAATTGTAACGTTAAATTTATTTTCTGTGATTAATAAATTTAACAGTTCCTTTCTTGAGCTTAATGTAAGTAAACTCTTGTTTCATTTAATCCAAATTAAGCTTATTTTCCATATAGCTCCTAGCTTGCATAAACATTTACTATTCATAACTGGTACTTAGACCAGTCTTGTTGTATTAACTTAAAATCCGTTGTGCCAGGAGTTAATGCATCAGCAAGAACCTGATGTTATTATTATTAGTATTAGTTATTTATTGTCAGGGGTGATGTAACTTTCTCCAGAGGCTAACAGTACAGTAATTCAGCAATTGTGAGTAATTAGTCTCTGCTGAGTACTGTTGAGAAAGTTTATAAATTCTCGTTCTTAGAGAATCTTAGCAAATCAGCGTAAAGTAATCGTTGCTTGATGTAGCAAGACAATCATTGTCTCTGCTCTTCAATATTATTGAATATTATTATCAATTTAAATAACATTTAAAGCATATATTTTAAAATTACCGTGATATTTTAAAAACCCCGTGACATTATCACAGCCGGATTTGTAGCCGCCGGATCCAGTATCATTCTTGAATTCTTTTTGAATTATTGGCCTTGCTTCGCCTGGCAAGTCCGCTAGTATTCTGTAAATTAATCAAGATTTTTATATTGGTGTATTCTTCTATTAATGGACTCTGCCACTCAGTATATAAACATATTTCCAGAACAACTGTTGACTAATAGGGCATATACTGATCATTCACTTGAAAGCGATAGAAATGTACAACATTCTTAACTTTCATATGATTGGGACAAATCTAGTATTCTGTTCCAGTTACCTCTGGACGATTCCGTTTGGCAGGGATTGAGTTATAGCAATCCATCGTGTTAATAGTATGGCTGTTATCTCCCTTATGATCGCGCAAGCCCTGGTATTCTATTGTCGCCAACGCCAGGGATTTTATTCTGCTGAAAATGGCTCACTGGAGTCTGCGAGTATTAGGAGTATATAATTTTGTAAGCGCATTCAGTCATTATGTGTCAAATTTACGTCGCATGGTAGTTCACATCTCTCTCTCTCTCTCTCTCTCTCTCTCTCTCTCTCTCTCTCGTCAATAGGTAATATTGTTACCATTCCCAGTACTTCATTAATTTGTTCCTGTTCGATAATGTCATTAAACTGCAGTTGAATAATTATCATAATTCATTATCTATAATCTTTACTAACAGCCCTGAAAGATTTATGTTCGGTCAAAGAGCTACCGTTAGTTTCGCTCGAAGATTTCATTAAACCTAACTCACTCTAATATATTTTACTGTAGGCCACCTTACAAAAAAGAATACATTTATCATAAAATTAGCTTTCTGGTTTAGAGGCATTACTAGTACTGTACATGGCGAAGCACGTGTCCTGTTTAGTTTTTAATGTTATCTTGTGCAGTCGATGAAAAAAGAATCGCGGAGGAAGGGTTTGACGGTATCCAAAATTATTTTGTTTGCGAGGTCCCAAATGTTTAGCCTTTTGTACTCTGATTCTGTATGTCATGTCTACGAGTATGACCACTAGGTACTGTCACAACCAATCCATGTTTGGCACTCTGATGAAAGATAAATTTAACAGTGATGGATAAAATATCGATTTTTCTGTAGTCATCGAACATGTTAGAATGTTCCGCGCTAAATGTGCACCGTATTTTTTAATCGGCTGTTTATAATTTTTCTCAAGATTATAAGCAGAGCCGAGTCCGGCAAGTGAGAATTTAGACTGATTACCAAAATCCTCAGAATTTATCTTCATGAAAATCTTTTTATAGAAATGATTCTACAAAAAAATGTGTAATATAATTAATGGATGTAATTTGGTAAGAATCATTGTTCTTTTTACTGTCAGCAATCATTTGCTTGTCGAAAATAGGGGGGGGGGGACGTAGCTCCCCAAATCCGTCCATGATATACGTCTTTCTGATTACTCCTATGGATGTTTGCAGTGTAACGATCGGCTTGCGCATTTCTGACTTGAACGGGTAAGTAAGATATACTACATCCAGCCGTGTTTTATCGGTACTAATGGGCACCTAATCTGTTGGGCTGAGAAATGTCACCATAGAAGTGACCCTCCACCACTCATTGCTTCAACCATGGGCAGTGGTGTGGGAGTTCATGGAGAATAGAGTAAAAAGTGCATATGGTAATTTATGTTGTTGGATACCGAGAAGGTTTGTGTGTCATCAAAGAAATCTCGACAGAGTGCGAACATGAATGAACCAATGAAGGGACATAGTGTCGTGCTACACTCTCTTAAATATGCGTCCTTGGGTAGGACTGAACCAAACTCAGGAGGTTAGGTAGAAGTATACTCTACCAACCGGACTACTAGAGGCTCCCGTTTTTCCCTATGTACATGGGTATACGAGATTTTTTTTGTATGTCTAGTTGTTTATAGGCATTAAAAACTAATTATGATTTGGTTCCATCTGTGGATTTCTATATTAATTAACATCAGTGTCTTAACCAGTGATAATCCACCGAGCAGTTAGTGTCCAGTCCCTACCTCACATTTACACAAGATGCCGGTGTGCTAACTGGTGATTAATATACCATTTACGAGATTAGTGAAGCCGGTAGTATCTAGTGATTAGAGGAGGAGCCCCACCTGGCGGGCGATGTGGTGAATAATTCCCCTTGTATATATCTGATCCCACACCTCACACGGACCCGCGCTGTCCGGGGATGATGATTTCAGAATACCTGGTGGTGCGTGGATTGATTCATGGATGTTTTCTAATTAAATCACAGATGTGTAGACTAGTATGTATTATTTCGTGCTTAATATACACCCCTCAGACCCTGGTGAGTGCAAAATACCTGGTTGCGCATGGATTCAGTGATTTAGTACTTGCCTTTGACCAGTATAATCCTGTATCTGACTATGGTTCTGTAGGAAAGTTTGAGTAGTGCGAATTTTTGTTCATAAATGTTTAGTATGAGTCTTAGTAAGGATTTGTGACTTGGGTGGACATCCGTCATCAAGTAGGTTTACCGGCTATGACATCATCAGTAATGGCGGCTGCTCAATCACGAAACCTGTCTTATCTCTGTTAATATTTTTATTATTTGCTTCAATTTTTTTTTATTTCCACAAAGTTAACCTTTGGGAAGTTAAAAGGCGATGTATAAGTGATGATCTTCACAAATACATCTTAAATAAATTTATTTAAACGTATTAATGCTAATATTTTCATATTAATTAATAATATTTCCATTCTGTTTACAGGTTGCTGAAATGAAATGATGTCATGGATAGTATAAAATTGTCCAGAGTATCAAAAGACAATGTTTCAGACTTTAAACCAAATGAAAATTCTTGCATCGTATGTAATAAAAGTGATAATAGTGTGTTAAGTACTGAAAATGGGAGAGAGAAAATCAGGGCAGCTGCAAAAGTACGAAATGACATTGTTACCGATCGTTTAAAGTCATTAAGTGAGACAGCAGTGTTTTCCTACCACATGAGCAATGCATGTTATAAACAATACTGCCACAAAAAGTCTCTTTTAAAGCTTCAAAGTGATAAAGAAAGAAGAGAAAGTGATGATACACTGAACATATCTGTGAGTGAAGACGAAACTCTTAGAAAATCTGCAAGGAAACGAGCACGACACAACAGTCCGCAAGCAAGAGTTACTTCTAAGCTTGACAGTTTATGTATTATCTGTAACTAGAAATCTCACAAACAGATTTATCAGAAGTATAGAATATGTGAACACTCAAGAGCTGAGGAGTTTTTGAAAGCTACTTTGTACTTGCAAGATGATGTTTTCACTCGTACCTGTGATCTGTAAGATATGTCAAGCGTTTTTGGTGCTGATTTATTGTGTCACGTCAATTGCATAGCTGGGTATTTGCTGAAGTACAAGCGGAAACTTCAAACAGATGGACAAAGTACACCTTAAGTACCCAAAAAGGTGGCATTGTTTTCTTCCATAGCTGAAAGTATAAAATCTGGACTTGGTAAAGGTTATGGTTACACTCTCAGTTATATCAGAGACCAGTTTAACATACAAAATGAAGAAACGAAAATCAGTAACAAGGAACTAAAGCTAATTTTGTGTGATTATTTTGGAAAAGACATCAAGTTTTCAAAACCAAAAGAGGCCAACAAACCCCTTATGATTTTTTCTGCAAACCTTCACACAGAAGAAGTAGCAGATGTTATAAGAAGTTGCAATCCTGTTACAGAATGTGCCAGTCTTTTTGAGAGAAGCTTTGCAGAGGATAGACTTTGGGCTCAGTGATAAATTTTGTGATGCTCAGGACCTTAGAAACTCATGGATGGAAAGCAAAGTACCTGAAGTACTTGTGAATTTTTTCAGTACATTATTTAACATAGATCCAAACTCCATTGAAGAACATGAAGGCCTCAAAAATGAACATGATGAGGAATCAGATATAGGGAAGCATTATCAACACTGGAAGCTTAAGTCTCAAACTTTATTACAAATAATGTACTACAACATGTTTCGTGGAGCTAGGAAAACACCGTCCCACATAATGGTAGGGGAATCAGTATATGAGAAATGTAAAAGCAAAACACTGATAACAAGCTTGAATCATGCAGGTTTAAGTGTCAGCTACCCAGAAGTTATTCATCACCATAACTTAGCACAGTATGCTATAAAGCAGTCCCCTAGTGAAGTGCCAATGCCGAGTCATTTCAAGGCCGATTCATACTCAATTGGCGCCTTTGACAACTTTGACCACGAGGAAGCTACCTTATCTGGTGTAGGAGGTTCTCATGACACTGTATGTGTACTCTTCCAAGACAAGCCACTAGACATACCACTGAAGCCGTGCATATCGGATACTGATGTCAAACAAGGGATGAAGCTCTTCATGAGCTTCTTCCATGCCAAAAGTTACAGCCTTATTTCAAACTAGCAAAACATCCAAATCTCCCAAGTGACTATGAAGTTGACTCAGATATATTTACTGTAAATGAGATTGAGAGGAAGCAATATGAAAAATCAGACCTGTTATGGCAGTTTTCAAGAATTGCACATACCATTCTAGACAGTTCTGAGATTTCCAATCCAGATGAAAACCATGAACAGCCTGTTCCATCATGGAGTGCTTTCAATACACTTTTCTCAAAGGAAAATCTACAACAGAAAGAAGTTGGATTTTTACCAGTAATCCCATATCCAGTAACTAAGCATGCAACTGTTTACACTGCACTATTGAATTTCAACAGCTTACTCAACCAGTTGGACCAAAACTATTTACCAGTAGCCTGTGACGAAGGCGTATATGCTATTGCACGTGAAGTCCAGCTAAAAAATGCAGATAAGTTCAAAAACATTGTTCTTGTTTTGGGAGCATTTCACATGGCAAAAGTTTTGCTTCGTTGTATAGGCAAATATGTTCACGGAAGTGGAATTGAACATGTGTTTATTGAATGCTCAGTGTTTGGAGTATACGTTATACAGTCTGTATTACAAGGGAAGAACTATGTGAGAGGAGTAAAAGGGATACTTATATTGGGAGAAGCCATGTTCAGGTTACAGGTGAAGTCATTTCTGAATGAGTATTCCATTGAGTCCTACACATCAGAGTTTGAAAAATTACACCAAATCCAGCAGGTTATTTATACGGCATGAGAAAAAAGAGTTGATCATGTGGATCTGGATGTTAATGTGGAGATGCTGCTCACAGACTTTGAGAAATTTGTTCACACTGGTAGACAAACATCAGAACAATTTTTGTACTGGGATAATTTTCTGAGACTGCTCCAGCTTCTAAGAAATTTGATCTGTTCTGACAGACAAGGTCTCTGGGAACTACATCTGGATACAGTGCAGAAACTTCAACCACTATTTGCAGTGTTTGATTGCATTAACTATCAGAGATGGTCTTCATTATATCTAGAAGACATGAGGAGACAGCCCCAGACAGCCCCAGAGGTGCACGAAATGTTCATGAAGGGAAAGCATGTTGTGAAACGGTATCAACATAAATTTACGGCTGTTGCTGCAGATATGGCATTAGAACAAACCATTAATAGATCTCAAAAGAGCTCATCTGGCATCATTGGGTCTACTAAACAGAAACATTTTGTAGCAGAATGGGATATTACACATCATGAACATCTTATGATATCCAATCTCTTTCGAGAAGTTACAGACTCCATTTCCTTGGTTGAAGGTTTGAATATCCACCACGAGTGGTCTAAGACACAAACCCAGAGTTTAGAGATGAAAGTCAACACAATGTTCAGATATGTCTTGCAAAAAGGTAACCCATTTGATATGATTCCTAATCCATTGCACAATCTTATCACAAAAGAACTGGTTTCGCAAGAGACTAAGAAACAGATTTTGAATGCTTTTCACACTGGAAGTGATTTGTATTCTACACGCGCAAAGCAAGGTATGAAGATAAAACAACAAGGATCTCAAGAACAATCCACAAAGTCATGCTACCAGCATTTGATAGCAACAAAACACGAAGTACAGGTCTCAAACAGACATCTGTGAAAAAGAAGTCAACAACTTCAGCTCACCGTATGATACAAATAGCTCAAGCTCGTGGATATGACATGCAGGAGCTGTTCCGATTTGATCTATCTGATAGCTGCTCACTATTTGATGAACAAGGGCTACTTAAAAAAACAAAAAAGTGCATTGTTAAAAGAGCTGGAAACGTCTTACTGCAGCACCAACAGTGATCAATTGTTCCAGTCTGATGAGGAGACTTGCTACGTTGTGGATGTCATGAATTCCTTACGAAAAGTTATGACAAGTGAAAAGAAAACCTTTGGTGGAGCAGCTTCTGCTTTCTCTTCATATGTTCAAGGCATCACAAAGGACTGTGGCAGAGTCGATTATGTTCTTGACAGTTATCACAAGCTGTCACCAAAACAACCTGAGAGAGTACAAAGGCAGAGTACAGGAATTGTTATTGATATCAGTCACATTTCTGAAGAGGTGCCATTGCCTATCCAACTTAACAGTTTTTGGGGATCATCGAGAAACAAGCTGATGCTACAAGAGTTCACTGCCAATACACTAATATCTTCTTTGACTCAGACACCATGTGCTACTAACCACACATTTAGTGCTTTTTCCAATAATGAAGAAGAGGAAATAACATTTAACTGTATATCAGTGCAAAATGGTAGGCAAATAAAGCATCCAGAGATAAACTGTTTGTCAGTTGAGGAAGCTGACTTTAGAATGATGATTCATGCAAAACATGCATCCCAACATGGCTTTACAAAAATTGTTCTTGTTAGTGCTGATACTGATGTAATGGTATTAGCTTTGTTTCACTGGCCTTCTCTTCATCAACTTGGTGTACGAGAAATGTGGGTGCGTACTGGAGTTGGGATTCCACAAGGCTTTTGCCTGTTCATGTTATTCATAAAAACATGGGTCGAGACTTATGCTCTCTGCTTTCCGCCATCCATGCATTATCTGGATCAGATTACACAAGTAAGGTTGGGACCAAGAAAGCAGCTCTTAATATTGCAACAAGAACATATTTGGAAAATTTTGGAGTGTCTCATAATCCAGAAGATGTAACCAAAAGCCTCCAGTCTGCAGAAGAATACTTAGTACAGTTATTACGAAAAGGATCACCTTGCAGATCTTTAGATGAACTCAGATTGTGGCTGTACCATCATGGAAAAGACACAGGCATTGAAGACTTGCCACCCACAAGCAGAAGTGCCAAGGGACACTTGTTGAGGTCATACTTTTATACATATCTTCAACATCACTGCATTGGAAACATGTTTGCTCACTTAGATCCTTGTGAATTTGGTTTTGAAGTAGAAGAAAATGGCTTGGTACCACAAACCAATTTACAGAAATATCCCAGTGACTTTATTGGGGCATGAAGCTGTGTAAAATGTGCCAAATGCTCATGTATTTGCAGGGAAAATGATGTTACCTGTTGCTCCTTTTGCAAGTGTAGGAGTGTAAAAGGGTCTGATACAACTTGCAAAAACCCTTTTTGATAGCATATGCACATGTCCGTAAAACAATCACTATTTTGTAAATATAATTTTTTGTATAATTGTAAAGGGGTCTGAGACCACTTGCAAAAACCTTTTTTGATAACATATACACATGTCTGTAAAACAATCACTATTTGTAATATTATTTTTTGTATAATTAAAAAGAGGTCTGATACAACTTGGAAAACCCTTTTTGATAACATATACGCACATGTCTGTAAAACAATCACTATTTGTAGATATTATTTTTGTATAATCATATGATATCACTTTATGTACAATATTGAGAAGTGATGCATTACATATATATAAAAGTAAAAAAAAAAATGTTCAAGACAGAAAGAGTTATAAATGCATTCTTACTTACCTTCTACATACTAATAACAACACACTGACCCAATTTCCAAGCAAATAGTAAAAATATTAACAGAGATAAGACAGGTTTCGTGATTGAGCAGCCGCCATTACTGATGACGTCATAGCCGGTAAACCTACTTGATGACGGATGTCCACCCAAGTCACAAATCCTTACTAAGACACATACTAAACATTTATGAACAAAAATTCTCACTACTCAAACTTTCCTACAGAACCATAGTCAGATCCTGGATTAGTATATGAAATATGAAGAGGACCGTAAAAAAAGTAAAAAAAAAAAAAAAAAAAAATGACGGTGTTGAAGCTGACAGTGGTTGGTAAAATGTGGAATATTGAAAATCTGATGACGTATACATAGGGGTATGTTGCTGTGTTGCTAAGTATGAACGGGATTTTTGCTGACAGTTTTAGAGTTTTGTAGATGTCTGTGCGCGACGAGGTCTGCCAGTAAACGGACATAAGTGTACAGTGATAGCTGTGGAGAGAGATGGTGACTGAGAATGAAGTGTTGGTGAATGGAGAGAGAGACCAGAAGCAGCAGTAGTTGTTGTTGATCAACCCCAGTCACTCTGGCCGAACGATCATCAGCCGCAGGCAAAGAACCACCCCTGCAGGGACGTCCCACGCAGTGAACCAATGTTCTGGTTCCTGGATGGACGCCCCATTTGCATACCTCCACCCAGTTAATAAGAGAATCATAGCAGGTTCCACTTTACCCAGTAATTTGGGTATATGTTTACCACCCAGTGTTGTAAAAGGTTTCCTGGGTTACAGGAAACCATTAGGCTTGTCACTCAGTGTTGAGCCACCTGGAGTGGAAGTAGTAGTAAAAAGTGACAAGAAAGAGCGGAAGAAGTAGGAAGAGAGGAAAACAGACACAGAGATAGAATGAGAAAGAGGAAGGAAGAAGCAAGCAGCATTACATCAAATGAAGGAAATTGTGACCACCACCAACCATGACTGGAAGTAGTGAAAGTTTAGAACTCAGATGCAGTGACAGAAGAGAGGGGTAAATGTGTGACTGAAATGCAGAGCAGAGTGCTTCAAACGAGTAAGGTGTCAGGTCTTATGCAGGCACTGATACTGCGGAGAGGTGTGAGTACAGAGGTTGGAAGAGGACTACATAAAGGCCTATTAGTGCCCACATCAACGTATGAGTGTAAGACTGAAATAACATGAGTGTCAAAAACCAAGAGCCAGACCAGTAGAACTGTGATTCTTGTGTATGTATATAGACTGCTTAGGGTGCATGCGATAAGAAATACAGTATGGAGATTCATAACAGATGTCTGGCTAAGAATTATATTAACCAAAGAATAAATGACCGTGAACTTAGGCCTATGATTACACATAGAAAATATATGTGAGTAGGAAGGTGAAAAAGGGTTACATTGCCCCCACCAAGGTGGTTTCATTTTTTAATTGATTTGTCTGTCTGTGTGTATGTATGTATGTTTTGAACATGGCATCATCATGGAAAAACAATTAGGCGATATCGCACCATATCTCGAACAATGACTAATGTCACTCGAAGAACAAGTGACTAACACTTTAACGAAAAAGGTTAAATGTTAATGTCAGAAGAGGAAATGGTGCTACGTTGGCGGAGGTATGGGCTCTATGAGAGAGGTTGAGAAGGAAATAATAGGCGAGTGACGAATAAGAATGGATAAAGTACAGCTTGTAGTTTATGGATGTGTATGACAAGGGTCTGCCTTTTTTTTTTTTTTTTTTTTTTTTTTTTTAAAATTGACGGACAGCTGAATGAATCTATCCCACAGTCATTATGAAAAGCATTTTTTGTGTGGTTTATTTGGCCTGTGGGTAGGGCCTAGAGTGCTGGTCTGAATGACGAGTAAATGGATACGTGGCCCATTTCACTGGACGCTCGGTTTGATTATTCTTCAACTTTTCTTTACTTCTCTGTTTGTCTGAGACCTAACCACGCTGTGTATTAGCGGAGGATACAGAAACGAAAAGAAGAGAAGAATAGAGATAGGGAGGAAGGAAGGAAGGAAAATGGCGGGAAGGGGAGAAGATATTCGGAGGAAAGAAATCGAGACTGGGAGAAAAGAGAGAACTAACTAAGGGGAGGAAAAAGAAGAGAAGCTTAGAGAAAGGCAAGGCTTTGAGGAAGAGAAGGAAGAAGGAAAGAGGAGGTTGGAGTAAAATCTAGGATGAAGGAAGGAAAAAAGAATAACAAGACGGAAGAGACTTGGAGGGAAAGGGAGATACGAGGGAGAAGAAGCATAGAGCAAATGAGGGAGGGAAGAAGAGAGGGCAGGATATGAGGGAAGAATGTGAGAGAAGAAATAGTGTTAGATATTTCAGGGGAGGACGGAAGGGAGAAAAGACTCGATGAAGGAAGGGAAACAGGATGCAAGGATGAGAAGCTTAGAGGAAATATGAGCAGATAGGAGTTCGGTGAGACTGAATGAACTGAGTAGAGTAAAGGGGAGGAGAGGAGAAAAGTGAAGAGAGGAATGGAGAGAGAGGAGACACGGGAGGAGAGAGGAGAGACTTAGAGGAAGCGAGATGCGCGGGAGTGGCGGTAGGATTGCCTGTACTAAGTAAAGGGAGGGAGGCAGGTGGGTGTAAGAGAAGCTTACCGCCACCTGCCAGGCCTGCCAGCTGGGTTCTGCCAGGGATTACAACCTTGGGGGAACCTGATGGCATCGCAGGATGTTGCAAGGAGGAAGAGACGGAGATGAGAAGAAATGGAGCGAGGAAAGGGAGAAGGGATTTGGAGGGAAGGGAGAAGAGGGTAGTGAGAAACAGGGAGAGAGGGATGGAAAGAGTTGGAAGACAGAAAAAGCTGGAAGTGAATGGGACGGAGGAAGGGAGAGAAGAGAGTGAGGGAGGAGAGAGGAGAGGTTTAATGGGAGAAATAAAAAGCACTGGGAGGAAAGGGTGGATAAGTGAAAAAGGAGAGAGAAGAGACGGAATGGTGTGAGGAAAGGCAGAGAAGGGAGGAGAGACTTTGTGGAAGAAAGGGTTTGCAGAAGCAGGTAAGGAAAGAGTGCGAGAGAGAAGTGAGAAGAACCTAAAAAGAATATAAATTAGAGTAAACAGAAAAAGATCTATTATTTCTTGAAGAGAGTTTCCCCGCACCGACTGGAGAGTACAAATACAGTGCTTGTCCCTGGGTCACTAACTCCCCCATTAATTCACTCGTTCATTGACTTACTCTTGAAGAAAGGCATCCCTGGCTTATGGGAGGAATGTGAGGAAAACGAAATTTTCACAGCAGTCGATTGTCCTGACAGAGTGAAACCCCATGGGGCCGCCCCACACGGAAGCAGCGGCCCTTTGGTATCCCACCAAGAATCGTTAAGAACGGCTACATTTTACGAGGAATACGAATTATTACACAGTGGTGGAACTTCATTCGCTCTGGATATTAAGCATGGTGCGATTCGTGTGGGTTGCCTCCCACAGGAAGGGGGGGCGACCTCCGGTGTTCTCAGCTGAAGTCGAAAAGCACGGCCAAAGTTTAACTAGAGAATAGGAAATTTTACATATTAATAGATGTTTACCCAGGCCACGCATGGGGAAGGGTGGAACCACCGAGAGTCACCCCTCACGGGGGAGGAGACTGCATCCGGAGGTCCAGGCAAAGCCATTATGTACAGACCATAATTTTAACCTAGGAACACGAAGTTTTGCATATTGGTTAGTGCTTACCCTGGCTACGTTACATTTAGTTATGGTGGGATCCACAATGACCGCTCCCCTACGGGGTCAGAGGGACGGCCGTCAGTGGGGAAATGCCATGTTTTTTTTTTAAACCTAATAACATGAAATCATGTACAATGGTAGATCTTACTGGGGCGTTGTTTTAAGCAAAGTGACACCCCAAGAGCTACCCCTCAAGAGTTGGATTCAATGGAGTCCTAACCGAAGTCTTAATGCACGATAATGGTTCTAAAAAAAGGAACACGGAATTCTTCAAACGGATAGACGGTCTTCCTGGCCACGTTTCAAGGTAGGGTGAAACTCACAGTGGTCACCCTCCGTGCAAGGGAAATGCTCCTAGGAAGGACAAACCATAGTTTTGATGTAGGTAAACGAAATTTTACATAAAAGTTCACCTTTACCCGGACCACAGTTTACAGAGGGTGGGACCCCAGGAGTTTGGCCTTTTGTCTCCCCCGTAAAAAACTTCTTTTCCCTCTTGCAATATTGCAGAAGTGATTGTGGCTGTCAAAGGTGTCCTTTTTATTAGTACTATAGAATAGGCTACAACTAACGATGCAAAACTTTGAGTACAAAACATGGACAGGAAGCAGTAAGGGGGAAGAAACTATTAGGGAAGAAGATAGAAGGAAGAGAGGAGAGGTTAGGAGGGAGAAATAAACAAGAAAGTGAAAGAGTGAGGAAAAGGTCGGAGGGATGGAAGTCAGCAAAACATGAGAGAGAGAGAGAGAGAGAGAGAGAGAGAGTGTAGAACGAATATGCGGTGCGAATGAAAGCTTCGTCCTAAATGAGAAAAGGGAAGTTTCGCTTAAGAGAAGTGAATAAGATGAAAAGCCCTTTCTTCTCGACTCTCTTTAAAGATAATTTTTCCTCTCTTCTTCCCCAGAGTAACTCTCTCTCTCTCTCTCTCTCTCTCTCTCACACACACACACACACACACACACACACACACACACACACACACACACACACACACACACACACACACACACACACACACACACACACACACACACACACACACACACACACACTTTTTTTTTTCTTCTAGAAGATTGTACGAAACCCCTAATGCAGTACCTTAAAATCACCCATAGTCTTAAATGTTTCTGCTATCTGTTTGTCTTTCTGAGGTTGTAGTGTATAGCTTGTTTTTACCGGAAGGATATGGGCCACTCACACAACGGGAATACAAAGCCGTGGTTGTATGAAGTTCGACGAACCTTAGCCATGAGATAGGAATTATTATGTGGTTTCTAGTCAGATAAACTCTTAAGAATGATTACACTCGGACATCATCTGAGCTGAAAGCGGTTGGTGTCTTCTCTAGGGTAGGAGAAACGCGCTATAGTTGCGGCCGTAATTAACTTTAGGCACTTTGTAGTACCGTTCCACTAAGATGAATTTTGCACTATAAAGCTGACCATTATCTAGTATGCTTTTTACATTCTTTATGTAGACGTAAATCGCATAATTAACAAAGGAGAGAATGATGAAATCTAATCCAGGCAAAAAGTAATAAAGAAGAGGAAACTTTCTTTATTAAGAAAAGCAGAAATTTTGCTACATACCCACCGAGTCCCTTCCCCCCGGCCTTCTCATCCACCTGCCACCAGGGATGATGCCGATCCTAAGTGGAGCTTCGATTGTGGAAGGATATTATTTACCGTGGATTACTGGAATTTAATGTGATTTTCATCAATCGCACTCGGTGAGGATGTGGTGTGACGCTACTTTGTTGTTGATGCTGCTGCTGCCTGAGAATGATACACAGCTATCAGTAGTGAATTTAATATTGATTTCGTTTCGTGGTAATGGTTTTGTGGTAATGGAAATTCAAAGCTGTCTATGATTTAATGTACAAAATTATTTACATCTGAGTCCATCGGCATCTCGCTAGTGGGCTAAAAATCTTGGACGGTGGTTGATGTATGAAAAGCAGAGGTGAAGATAATTTATTCTGAGATGTGTGAGAAATTGGTAGCCTGATGTGAGTGATGTCGGCTCTCCATCATACCGCGAACTTTCAGACGCGCTCTCGTTAATATCGAAACCAGAGTATAGGAAGCTGAAGGACAAATAGGATGAAGTGAAATGATGATGTATGAGTAGTGGGTATCGCTGTTAAGTTAAAGGAAATACATAAGGCTTGGGCTCCGTGGTGGTGGCCATGCTCACATAACTGGCTACGCGGGAACAGTTTACCGTGCATCATATAGGTCATTATAATATAAATCAGTTTACTCTGACATACGTCCCCCTCCAATGATTTAATAATCTAATTTTTCTCGTTGCTTTTCCCATCCACCGTCCCTTTGTCCTTCGCCAGCACCCTTTCCCTCCCTTTCCCCGACCACTGAACCACTATTCCTCAGTTCCTCACTTTCAACATATATTCAGTCATTCCTTATGCCCAGTCATTCACTCCCTTTTCATCCCCACACCTTTCCTATATAATTAACTCCCTTCTTCCTCCTCAATGCCCCTTCTCTATTTTCTTCCTTTTCCATTTTCTCATTCTTCTCCCAATCTCTATCTCTTTATTCCTCTTATCCTCTCCATATCTTCTCCACTCATTATCTCTTCTCTTCATCAGGTCTCCTTTCACTAATTACTATCCTTTTCCACTATCCATCTCTCCCCTTTTTAACCCTCATCCTTCCTACACCTATTTCTCATCCTCTATCCCTTTTCAGTTTCTTTTACTTTCCTGTTTTCCTCTCTTTCCTTTTTTCATTTCTACACTTCTCCCTGTTTCCCGTATCCTTCTCACTACTTTTCTCTCTTCACCGTCCTTCCTTCCCTTTCCAATCTCCCTTCCCTTCCAATTCTTTTCTTATTTTCTTCCTACCATTCCTTCTCCTTTCCCGTATTTCATTTTTCCTTCTCTATTTTTATCTTTTTCCTTCCCACACTTTTTCTCTCCTCATAATCCTTCTATCCCCTCCCAGTACTTTTCTCCTCTTCGTTTTCTACCTTCTTTTTTCCCTCCCTCCCATTTCCCCTTTTTACCATTATTTTCCTTGACCTTCCCACGCCCTTCCTCTCATAAGTCTCTCTGTTCCTCCTCAGTCTGCTTTCCTTTTCCACCTCTCTCCTCTTTCCATTTCCCCTGTTCCTTTGTTGATTACATCCACCTTTTTCTTAGCCCCTTATCTCTCTCCATTCATTATTTGCCCCTTTTTTCCCAGGCACATTTCCTTCCCCTCTCCCATATGTCCAGTCCCGTTCATTTCCATTCTCCGTTTTCAGCAGGAATAACCCTTTCCTTCTCCCTCTCCTCCACCGCTCCCTTTCTGTCCCCATATTCCTATATTTCCCTCTCATTCTTGTTTCTCTCTCCCATTACTTTCTCTTTCCTTTACCTTTTCTCCTCGCTTTATGATTTCCCTTTTTTTCTTATCCCATTCACTCCCTCCAAATTTCATTCCTCAGTTCTCTCCCATGCACCTTTTCCCTCCTCTCATTTATCCCAACCCCTCTTCGTCTCCACTTTCCATTTTTTTGCCAGACATTACCTTACCATTTTCCCTCACTCACACATCTTACCTTTCCTCATAAACCTCCTTTTCTTTCCCTAGTCTCATTTTCCTTTCCATTTCTCCCCTATTCCCCATCTCCTCTCTTCCCATCCTCTTTTCAGTTCTTTCCACATTCTCCCCACTTTATAATTTATTGCTATAAAAACCCTATCTCTTCCTGTATATTCATGCATCATTCTTCAGTTTTCAAGCCATGCGTCATTACTCCCTTCTCTCCAGTGCACCCTACCTTCCCCTCTCCTTATCCCCAGACTCCTTTATCTTCCCTATCTATTTCTTGCAGGTCATCACTCTTTCCCTCCTCTACCCCCTCCCCTACACCTGACCGTATGAATCTGTTCTTTGTGGAGGATAGTGATGTGAGCTTCTTGTCACGCCAATGTAACACTGACAGGAAATTGAAAGGTGATGGTAGGGATTTGGGGGAGTTTAGGAGACTGGGGAGGGAAGAGGACTGGCTGGAAAGAGTAAAGAAGAACGGGAGATTATTTAGGAAATTTCGTAGCTCCTATTCCTTAGCGATATATTTTTCGTATTACCACTTGAGTTAGAGCATTTTAACGGTACCTTGCCCTCACAAAAATTTGCGCTACATGCGCCGTTTTTGCTGTGTTGCGGTAACCAACAAACATACAGAAATCGAATCATTATAATATAGATTATACTATACCATTATATTATGCAATTTTAGGAGTATAAGGAGGGAGGAAGGAGAGGGGAGTGATAAGCTGGCCGTTTCAATGCCGAACCAAGAACGAATCCATTCCCTTGGACTATAAGCAAATACTAAATCTGAAACAAAAGGCCAGAAAATCAGTGTATCATAACTGGGGAACCGGTGGCCCGATTGGACTGCAAATTGTTTTTCAAGTTAGAGCATTTTAACGGTACCTTACTCTAACAAAAATTTTCGTTACTGACGCCGTATTTGCTGTGTTACGGTAACAAACCAACAAATATACAGAAATCGGATCATTATAATATAGATGGAAACCGTACAGCCCGAGAACGTAATTGTAGTGTTTCCACAGGAGTTTACATAGCTGGCAGGGAAGACTATAGGAATGTAGGGATTGATAAACAGTCTAACCCTTCCTATTTTAAAGGTATACAGTACGGGGAATAAAGTCGTTTGAAGGTAACAAGAATCAAATGTAAACTACAGCATCATACTGAAAAAAGTTTAAGGCAGAGATGATTGGGAACGTACAGTATGTAAAAGCTGAGAACTAATGGCAACATGCAGCAGAGATATAACTCTTTCCGAAGGTGTTAATTACAGCATGAGCAGTTACCGAGATATTTTTTCTGAGGTTAGAAATGATGATTACTCACTTAGATGATTTATTTTTCATATTTATCGGGCTACCACTAGAGGATCACATGCAATACAGGAAGAATTCTGGTTTCGGAGGCGTTTATAAAGGGTATCTCTAATTCCTTCAGTTTGTTATGTAATTATTAAATTGAACAGTCGGAGATTACTCTTGTGGAATAGAAACGAACTCTGTGTGTGTGTGAAGGGAAAGAGGGAAGGAGGAGGCTGAGTAAAGAAATGATGATGATATCGACGACGACAATGATGATGATGTGGAAGAGGAGGAAGAGGAGAGAAGGGAAAGGATGACAGGGAGGGAAACGGAGAGAAGATGGGTTGGTGATGATGTTGAGGAGGAGGAGGAAGAGAAGGAAAAGGGGATGGATGAGAAAGAAATGCAGGGAGAGATACTGACAGTAAAGGCGGATGACGATGATGGAGATAAACATGTGGGTGTAGATGGTTAGATGGACAGCAATGGGGAGCCAAGTTATATGTATTTTTAAGGGAGAAGTGATTGTGAGAGTCTGTGGAAGGACCAAAATGCAAATTAGTGGCAAATGTGGCGCTCTTATTCACCGAGATGCAGCAACATGTAATTCACACATGTATTGGTGAACGCTGATCTAAGTGAGCGATGTGAAAGGATTATGAAGAATTTAGGACTTTCTGAAAGGAACCAAACAGAATTTAACCCAATCACTCATACAACCTTATGTTCTGGTTAAGGAGCAGAAGCTTTTGTGCAACTTAAGAAAGACTCCGGGGTAATGAGTTATATATTATAACACCTCCAGATCAAAGAGTCTCCAAAACTGAATATAGCCTAATCGTTTGGATATGGTAAGGATCGTAGTCATTGTGTTAAACCCTTCAGCCCCAGTACGCCTTACATACAGTACACGTTACTCTTAGATGGTTCTGTTCAGCCCAGCAGACTTTTATAACAGGAGAGATTAAATAGAGCCTCCATTACCCCTGTAATTACTTGGTTATTTTGCTGAGCTGATTAAAAGCTTCTATTAGCAGCAGGAGAAAAAAGACGTCTTCGGTTTGTCACAGTCGTTGATGAACATTTCTCTTAATAATATGAGGGGGTGAAAGGGATTCTGAACTGCTTAAATGGAACGCAGAATTGGACACTCAGGACTGAATGAAATCATCTAAGGTTGGATGGAATAAGACGCTAGAGTTTTCCGAATCATAAAAGAGTAAATTGTGACAGTATTTACACCCTTAGGCTCTTACGGCTCACTCTTACCTGATTAAAGCTGTCTGACGTTGGCTGGAAGAAAGTACTGAAATTGTCCGATCCTGAGAGAGTTCATCGTTTCACCCTAAGCACATCTTTTCCACTGAATACTTGTTATCTGTATTTGAATTCCTAGAGCTTGGGAGAGTCTTTTCAAACTGAGGGCAATCAAAGCTGAAAATTAAGGCCTGATAGTAATAAAAAGAAAATATGTAAAAAAGACGTCCACAGGTTGCAGGGGTTAAGATGAGGAATGATGAATAGAATTTATTAGAAGGTGATATGGAAAAAACAGCAGAAATGACGGCATGCAGAGACACAGTGAAAGAATTTAAGATGTAGTGACCGACTCGACATGGGAGACTTGACAATAAATGTGAGAAGAGAAATCATAATCATAAAGGATTGGTAACTGGAAGAGGCATTGAAATAAATATGTGAGAGAGGACAGATAAAAGCATAACAAGATGAAAACAAAAGATAAAGTGGTTATAAACAGAAGATTATAATAAGATTGATATTTGGAAGAGGAGACACTGAGATGTTTTAGACGAAATGAAGCAAAATCAGAAAGTAAGTGAATGGCATATACACGAAAAAGGAATTAATGTCTGCCAAAGCATCAAAATTTACTTCATATAAACTGAAACAAAAAGTTATAAGCTAAGTCCGAGAGTACTAAATACAATAATTGGAAAACGTACAAGGGGCAGGGACAGTACAAAGGTCGGAGGAGGAGGTGGAACAGGAGGAGGAGGAGAGGGGGTGGGTGGAGGGTGTTTGCAGCGAGAAAGGAGAGGAAGCGGTAGTGTGGCATGCAGGCTGGAGTGACGCGAGGGGAAATGAGAATACGTGGAAACAGAAGGAATTCCTCGCTTCACTACACTGGAGTAAAGAGTCCCCCTCCCCAAAAAAAAGACTATCGACAGCTCTGGTATTCACTGCACCCATCTCAACCCTTTCGTTGTTGGAACATCTCTAATGTTTTATTCCTGTCAACGCCATACGATTTTATTTAGCTGAGAGTGGGTCGTAGATTCCAAGTGTTAAAACTAGAACCAGTAACTCTTCCATGAGTCATTAGAGCTGAGTACTAATTATTTGCATTTTTTTATTCAACAGTGTTGCTAAAATCAACATTTTTAAAAGGACTTTTCTTGCTCCAGTGGTTATAATGACCCAGTTAGAGTGACCTCTCTGTCATATGCATGAGTTCGGTCCTCAGCACGTGACTGGAGGTTTCTCGACCATGTAGTATCACCAAGGGAAGTAGACTGGTCATCTACCCTTAAATGTAATGGGCTGTGGTAGTATAACCTTGGATCCCCGCACCTCGAAGAGAATAGTGTAGGATTGGCTGTTACAGTTTTCATCTTTTGATTGAGGCACTATCCTCAGACTATTGCCCTTACTAAGTAACAAGCTCTCCATCTACAGACAAAAATTTCTCTCCGCTTTTTGGTTGCATAATTACGAAACTTTAAAATGATATTCTGAAAAGTTTGTTCAGCTCCTACTGTCGCATAGTTTGGTTTAAAATATTATCGTTCACTACTCTATTATTTACCGTTCTGATATGCGTAAGTATCCATGTTCGCAACTGTACATTACCGTCCGTCACATATATTCTCCCTTCACTTGCCCTCCATCTTCCGTCCTCCCAGCCACTTCATTCTCAAAACTATCCTTTCTTTTACTTTAACTTGACGGAGGGTTTCTTGCTATTGCAGCCTATTCTCTGTAGTTCGGTGGCAGAATTAGACAATACTACGGCACTACATCCTTTCCTTAGCTTTTTGTGACTAGCATCATCCCGGATATTCTAATGTTATCCTCTTCCTACAGCTCAGCGTTGAAGATGGAGAGATGGCAGTTTTAGGTCAAGTGAATGTCGAGAGAGTATAGGTACTGTACTTTTCACATTCCATGCAGTCCATATTTTATGTTTAAACTGCTTGAACTCGTTGTAGTAAGGCATTCTGTTTTAACGCTGTTATTTTCTGTGTATTAATTAGATGCATGCACCTGTCCAAAGCAAAAGGAATGTGTTTCTGGGAGAGACAAACGAAAAAGAAGAAAGTTAGAAACGAATGAACTGTCTTTTCTCATTTCCATCACTCTCCTAGTCTCACTCTTGCAGTCCATCCTCCTTATTTCTTTCTCCTTGTTTATATTGCATTTTTATTTTCTCAGTATCTACCTACATCGTATTTACCTAGACTACTTTGTACTTACATGCTTTTTGCCAGTATCTTCCTCTATCTTATTTTCTAATTTTTTGTGCAGGTTTCGTCTTTTTTTCAAGATTTTCTCAAGATTTGCTTATCCTTCGACTGCACCTTTAATCTTTCCCTCATCCTGTCCCACTGAATCACTACTGCTTGTTGTCACACTATCTCGTTCTTTTAGTTCCTCTTGCACCTTCACTCCCACTGTCCGGCTGCTGCAGCCTCCCTCCCCCTCTTGCAGCCCCCCCCCCCATCCTCCTCTCTCTCTCTCTTGCCGCCGGTACTATTCTAGTCACTGTATTTCTGAACTATCCACTTTCTTCCACCCCAGATACAGAGCTAATATGAAAGAAAAGCATTCGGAGCCGAATGCAATTCGGCCGCCAGAATATGCTGTTGGTCAGGTTAAAAATTTTGGCCATATCCTGATACTCTGAAAGTTTCGTGTTGATATCTCAAGCCGTTCAAAAGGCGGGCGATAAAAACTGGTTGACTTTTGGCAGCCATTTTGGTGACCTTGACCTTGACCCCGAGTGCCCATTTTCGAACTCGTCTAAGATTTCAGCCGTATCTTGATACCCTGGGAAGTTCACATGTTGATAGCTCAAGCCGTTCATGAGATATAATGGGAACACACACACACACACACACACACACACACACACACACACACACACACACACACACACACACACACACACACACACACACACACACACACACACTGGCGGGCAAAACATTATCGCCCCGTCTTGTAAAGGTGGACTGTAACAAAAATATAGCTACACACTCACCTCTTTTTGTCTGAAGATCTAATGAAAAAGTCAAATGGTACTCTCAGTTTTTCAGATTTGCAGCTGATCTGCTCTGGAACTGTTGTCCTCTTTCTGTTTTATTTCCGTTGTAATGTTCCCAATGCAGTGTGTCGGGGAAACTAAAACTGAACGGACTTTAAAATTAGATTTTTCTTTCCTTAAAATCTTAGGTATTGCCAGATTCTGCAGGCTCCCACTCTTGAATTATTCCTACAAAAACAAATATATAAATATTTCCATGTGTTGGTAAAATCCCTTCCCCGACTATTCTTCCCCGACATTTTATGTGTTGCTCTGCCAGCCTCACCTTATCGTTGCAGGCGTCAGGCCCAGTGGGTGCCATGAGGCTTGGCGGCTCTTTGTTGGCTGGCAGCCGTTTGCTAAACCCGTGCCTGCACAGTGCCGGGGGCCCGGGTGTGCCGTTACCACACAGGCTAATTTAGTCTCCTTTGTCAGGGGGAAGCGAGAGGGACGAGGCAAAAGAATGGCTCCTTTGTGAGGCACGCCGCTTTTTTCACGTCTACTCTGGCGAATTGGAGGTGCTGTTGTATCTTTTGTGAAGCCGAGGTCGCTTGTGTGCTCTATTATTTGCTTTTTTGTGGAGATAGGAAAAAACCCGAGGAAAGTCTTGACTGTACCTAATATTCTGTAGCCAAGGTCGCTCCAGTGTTACGGAGGTCCAAGAGAAAAATAATGAAAGAATTGCTAATTTACCATGGGATACCAAATTTCAATTATCACAGATACAACTTTCCCGTACTGTATTCTGGCTGGACAAATGACAAAAATGGCACTGCTAAACCTAGATCAGCCTACTCACTTTTTTTTTTTTTTCACGGATACAAAAGTTTCACTATAAAATAGCATTGTAATGGTATTTCACCCACATGTTAGCTGAGTTCACAATTAGTCCACAAGCACTTAACCCTATGCTGTTAATACCGGTACCAATACCACTTCCATAGACGAGACAACTCTTGTATTGCATTCCAGCAAATACCAAACGATTACATTTAAATAGGTAAGTAATGAGAGGGTAAGAATGTTAAAGCAGCATTTTTAATTTTAATTCTACCCAGGCGTAATACAAATACTCCACCCAGAAACTGACAGATAATAACAATGGATAATAAAGGGACAACATTTTCTCTCTTACCTCCGGATCCTAAAATTCGACAGACATCTAGAACTGAATTCAAACCCTTTAATGGTAAAGACAACTCCAGCATCCTATTTTAGTTAACACCATCGGAGCTCATTCATCTGAGACTTAGCCATAGGAACCTGAAAGTTAAAACTGGCACCATTAGTCCTGTCGTGGATGAGACAACTCTAGTACTGTATTTCAGTCAACTTCAGATTTTCTTCCTCAGGTGAGAGTGATTCATCTGAGGGCGAGAGCGTGAAAATGAAGCCTGTGACTAGTATAATGAGGGATATTGCCACCACACAGGAGGACGTAAATATCAAAGGAACACAACCAGCAGGAGTATTTGTAAACGATCTTGCCCAATGGACAGGATAACTAAATCTTTATAACAGATAAATATCGTCCTAGATCGCCCTTTTCCCAGTTATTTTTCACTTTATTTCTACCCTGATCTAATTATGAAGTGTTTGTCAGCTTTATGTGTGACGGCAAGCTTATGTACTTGTATGAGCAAACTTACACAATAGTTAAGCTTAGGACAGTTTATAAATGCGATCATAGATGTCTACCACGTCATCGCTCCTACCTGCATAATCACTGATGTGTGTGTGTGTGTGTGTGTGTGTGTGTGTGTGTGTTTGCGAGAGATAGAGAGAGAGATGGAGATAGATAGGTAGGTAGGCAGAAAGAGAGAGAGAGAGAGAGAGAGGTTGTGTGTGGGGGGTGAGATTGGGAATGTCGGAGAGAAAGGGGATAAGGGGAAGGAGGGAGGGAAGGGGGGTAGAGGAATAGCAAAAGCAGGTGGTGTGGTGGTGGATGCATTAGTGAGATGTCAGTGTTAGGATCTCCATGGTTCGGAGTTATGTGGTGCCGTATATTGCCTAGAGGAGCTAACACCCACAACAACAGCAATTAGATGTTTATAAAAGCAACTAAGCTAAGTGTTTCTCTGATGCTCTGAGATTCGTACCTCAGTCTCAGTACATCCGTATGGCAATGGCTCTTTGGGCGTTTTGGTTTCATCATTGTTGCTTTGAGATTCTACCTCATTTAAACGACCTAAGGCTTCTTTGGGTCACTCTCAGCAAAATAAAGTGGTATGACGCTAGCATTAGGTTACAAGAGTTGTTCAGACTATGGGAGGGTAAACTGGGGAATGTATTAACGCTCAAGCCTTTATGTCTCACTTTCAACAGAGTAAAGTCGTCAAAAGTTAACAAAAATATTAGTACTTGATACGTAAGAGAACTGGGCATTATTTACTGTTAGTCTTCTTTTCTGACATTCGTCATAATTTTCACCAGTTACCTTGCTCGCTACTACTATCTGTTTGTTCGAAGATTAACACATCGACCTAAATTCCTTGCCATGTCGTGTTTTTTTTTTTTTTTTTTTTTTTTTTTTTCCCTTATAGGTTGTGCCTCATTTTACGGTCCTCCATCCATGGACCTGACTTTTTCTGCCCTTTTTTTTTTTTTTTTTTTTTTTTATTATTGCGATTGCTGCCCTATTTTTTTATTGTTTTGTAACAACAAATCTGTCTTTTTCTGCAGTTTTCCCTCGAGGTTTCTACCTTCACTTTTAGGCAATTACTGACAACCTGTCTTTTTCTGCTTTTTAAAAGTTGGGGAGTAAAACTTCCATTATGGGGTCCTCTACGGGTAAACCTGTCTTATTTCAGCTTTATTCCTTACAGATTGTAGACTCCCCCTCTCAAAAAAAAAAAAAAAAAAAAAAAAAAAAAAAAATTGATCTTCCAAACTGCTATTTCGTTTTAAACTCCACAGTACTGGCTGACCTGCCGTAATCTGTCTTTGTTCCACAATGATTACCCCGTTTTAAGGTACACAACTGATAAAGAAGGTAATGAAGTATGAAAAGCTAACCTCTGGAGTCACCAACTTAGTGTGTGGCTAATCAGCGTATCGTCAATATTCCCCTGTCTCTGGGGACCCATGCTTGGGGTAAAAGCTTCCAACTTCTAGATTCTGTAGTTTTGGACTACACTAGAAACAAAGATAACGACAGTAGAACTTGTAGTAATACCCTTCTCGAGGACCCGCTCATCTCTTGATCCTTTGGTGGACTAGTAAGGTTCTGAAAATGTGAGCATCATAAGGGGATAATTAATGATCATTATCGGTGACCTGTTCAAAGTGTCCCTCAGTGAAGGCTGAAGCCACTGCACGGATCTCTGACCGAGAAAGAGACAAGCACTGGGGTCCTGGGGATGATTGGCACCTGGGTGGTCGCGGTAAATCTCTCTCCCATGAAAAACACCTCAGAGCTTCCCTGAGGAAGTCAGAGATTGAGCTAGACACACAGTGATAGGAGGTATCATCATCGGTGTCCCTGGTGCATAGGCATTCATCTGTGATGTGCAACAACAGGTTTTCAGTAAGTGGTAGACTATAGAGTTTAATCTTCAGCTTGCAAGTTAAGTGGCACTCCCTCACTTCCCTCCCCGACATGACCACCAAAATCAAACAACTATACCCTACTGTGCAGACAAAACACGTGTTGAATCACTGTGGGGAAACTGAGGAAGGGCACAGGGAACACAATTAACGATTGCTTATGAACACAGGGGAAGTCAGGGTGCTCGAGAGTGACAGTAAAATCAGGATTTCACACCTCCATCTAGGGAGCCAGCGATAAGCAAAGCCCCAGAGAAGAACCACGCTACAAGATATCCTTCTCTGTTTATGTTTCTAGTGTAGCCTAACACTGCTGATCCTAGAACCTGTGGCACCTTTTCCTCATGTACTAATAACCCAGGGGAGGTGGAATATTGAGGATTCGCTGCACTAAGGTCCTGCCTTTTTTCTACCCTTGTTCCACAGACATTATTGCCTTCATTCACGGCTCATGTATTTGTCCCTCAGAGATTCAGGGGATTCTGTCTCATTTAAATAGCTCTTACCTTGAGACCTATCTTTTTCTGCCTTTGTATTCCTCCAACATTCATGCCTCGATCCGAGTAACTCATTGTATATTAACCTCTCTCTTCGCAGGATTTCCCGGAGTCTTATCAGCCCGTTCTAACCACCAATTTACGCCTCAATAAATCAAGACCCAAGGGAAGTCCACTCCTTTCATGTAATTTTCGTCTTCCTATTACCTTCAAATATTCATCTTGTACCTCTCGTGCTTAGGAATGTCAAGACGCTGATTCACGAACGTGCGATCAATACTTTGTTGTAAGAAATTTTTTCCCTTACTGCAGGAAGGACGAAATACAAAAAGTGTAGAATCCTTCCATGTCTCTTGTTTTTACAGGGAGACAAAGAAAGAACTGGATTGAATGTCACTAAGTCTTGTTTTCCCTGCAAAAATAGACTTGTTTAAGGTCAATAAAATGTCGTAAGAAGATAGTTTTTTTTTTTTTTTTTTTCCCAGGAAGGACAAAAAAAGTGTAGAGATTTTCCAGCCTTGTCTGTTTCCCAGCACCTTACTTACGAACAGAAAACTTATCGTATGTAAAATAAATTTCAAGCACGATCTCACACACTATCTCCACCTCCTCCTCGCTGTCCAATATCACCTTCAACCCAGCTTCATAATGTCCACTGTATTCTTGCTCTTACCTGATGACTGCATTCGGATTGAGAAAAACTTGTCAAGCTGGCTAGATTTAGATATGTATTCCATTAACCCCATCACTGTTGCGGTGCTGTCCTATGTTGGAGAAAGTCGTGTGTTGGTAAGAAGGAATAAACTACAATAATGTCCTCTGGATGAAGTCAACTGCTTCAGCCAGAGTACTCCATTTCCATATGTTTTTGCTATCATTTCAACTATATTCTTCCAGTTCTGATAGTTATACGTACATAGGTTACCTCAGACTTTTTTCTGGACACACACACACACACACACACACACACACACACACACACACACACACACACACACACACACACACACACACACACACACACACACACACACACACACACACACACACACACACACACACACCAGATAAAAATAAATATATAGGTTGGGAAGCTAGTTGGACAGGGAGCAAACTAGAGGAACGGATAATGCTGTAACAAATGTTATACGACTTAGTAGGTCTGTGATATGAGGGCACAGCTGGTAAAAGGTGTAGCTGTTGTGAAGAGAATGGTAAATTGGAGAAGGTGAGAAAACTAAGTCTGCTACAAGAGAAGGATTGGCGAAAGAAAACGTAAAATTTAAAACAATGGTACATAATAGGAACTCGTGTATGGATCTCCGATAGTGTGTGAAGTGCTGGTAAAAAGATTTGGCGTTGAGGAGAAAGTAATAGACTGGACATGAAGGTAAATAATAAACTAAGAAAAGTGAAGTGTTGGTGAGACAAAGGGAAAAACTTAAGACACAACATATGAGATGGAACTTGTGTATAGATCGTTGAAAATAAGTTCGGAGCTAATTAAAAAAAAGAGTGAGCAGTGAGGGAAGAACTGTAGACTTGAACGAGAGGTAAAAAATGACTAGGGAGGAAGGTGTATAAGTGAGAAAAATTGGCACAAAATTAGAAATAGGTAACCCGACTGATGAATAATATGCAACTTGTGTATAAGGCAAGGAATGCTGATCTGGTAAAAGGTGCTCGTGTTGGGAAGAGAATGATCGAGTGCAGAACGAAATAATATAGTAATACAAGAGGAAGGTTGGTAAGATAATGCCTAACATGAGATAAAAGATTCAACAGCAAACAATATGAAACTAGTGTATGGATATGAGGAAAAAGAAAGCAAGAAAAGAAAATGGAGGAAAAAATAAAGAGCTGGAGAAGACGGCCATAGAAGTAATAAACGATGCGTTTCGAGTGAGAAGGTGCTTTAAATCTTATATATGTACGAGTCCATGTCGTCTTGCATGAGTCGATATGCTGGACAGTAGCTGTCTATGCATCACTGACGATCTCTTCTTGTGGCTTCTAAACACGCACAGACTACTGTAGGACAAGAACTAACGTTAATTTGTGAAAAAAAAAAGTATCCTACATTTGAATTCTTCTTCTTCTAGGCTTCCTCTGCAGCAAACTTAGGGCCGGATACGCAGTGCGAGCCTTTAGCCTCGGCGCCAGTTGATGAAAGGTGTCTTTTTGTATGGCAGGTCGAAGGCGCCTTTGATGGAGCTTCGGATTCCCATACTCAAACAACTTTAAAGGCGCCTTTGGTTTGCCTTTCTGTGGAAAGGCAACTTTCCCTCCGAAGGCTCCATCCGATACCCCAGCCATTGATCTTCCTGGCCGTAAGAGGTTTGATATGTTTCTCTGTCCATATGATTCTCTGAGATTGTGTTAAGCAGGAAAGTGACCGCCTTGCCCTAGAATGAATTAGACTCAGTGGAACAGTCGGCGAAGTTCTTTTCTCTGAGTGTACATTGTCACTCCAGTGGTGAATAACAGATTATATCTGTAGTCCTGCAGTACCATACATTTTGAAACGATGTATTACCATAATGATATTGGGAATATGTTATACAAATTGTGGACCTTCACTCCTGTCATGTGCCGTGGACGTAGAGGTAGTGTGAGACATTTAAAGTACAACGGATGGTGGAGATCTGGAGATGCTCGTTTTCTCTCAGTGGATGTGCAAAATATAGTCATGTCAAGCACTGGGATATGAATGAACACATACATTAGCACCAACAAACTTCTATGATTCACTTCAGCTGAATAAATTCGTCTGATTGTAGATGGAATGAAATACCTGTACTAGAAAAGTCCCGACCATAAGAGGGTGAATGTTACCTGTATGAATACGCTCAGCAAAAGAATATCAAAACTTTCCAGATCTTGACAATGGTACCTAGAAAATACTTAAGTACTATTAACATTTTGCACATGGGCGTGGGTCCTCCCAATTTCCCAGTGAAAACCGTCTGTCACAGGTTATTTCCTATTTTTCATAGATTAGCACAGATACTGAGCAGTTCTGGAATTTATCGTCTGAAGTATAGAAAGACCAATTACCTATATCACAGGTAGCCTACCTTCTCCCCAGTGAAGTTTTCTGCAGGAGGTAAGCTTGCTGTCAAACTCTGATAACGAATGTATTACTTTTGCTTCAGTATTTAAACGCCTTTCAGATATGTTAAGTTAGGTTAGGATAGGTTAGGTTAGAACCGAGAAAGAGTTTTAGCCTAGTAGGTAAAGCAGGCTTTCAAGGTTAGGTTCAGTGTTAACATGAGGTGGTCAAGATCATGGGTTTGAGGTATGAAAAATAGGATAGATTAGGTAAAGTTAGATTGCATGGCTAGGCTAGGCTAGGTTAGGTAAGGTTAAGGTAGGGTAGGTTTAGGTTTGGGGTAAGCTACAGTAGATTATATTAGGTCATCAGGTGTCCTATGTCTTTAACTGGGTTGTTTATGGTTTTTATATTGCGTACGGCTGGTTATGTACTCAGCATTGATGCATTCAGTTGATGACATCATCAGTAAACACGTTGCTGCAGGCATCGTGGAGACTTGCTTAAATAACCGAAAAAATATATTTTTTGTTTGTCATTTTTTTTAAATAGTCTATTGTCAACAAGCAACTGTCTATATTGTATACTGTCCTAAAATTATTTTCCTTAAGATCCTGTAGCTGTAAGAAGATAAATGAAATCGTTGCTCCCAGTGGTAAAATATATTTTCATACATAAATTCAACCGATTAGATGTGGAGGCTGTAGTGTACATCATACCCTTCCCCCTGCTGATACACAGAGTTCTACACAATCGCACTCTCTTATTACAGCAGACAGTAGTAGTTGTAGCAGCAGATGTTGTAGCTCCAGGTTCATATGAAATGTGAACCCAGTGGACTGCAGGCTGCAGTTACTTCGCTTCGGCTGCTCACCTTTCTCCTTTCAGGAAATAAGGAGGGAGGTGAGGGACGTTTGCATGTTTGGGCAGCAGCGTTGTCCACATATATCAGTGCCACCGCATGAAGGCATCCCTATCCAGCACCACAATAACAGGTAAACACACATGTATAAAACGTGAATTCCAGACACCGATGATGGTAAACCTCACATTAACCACTTCACTCTGATGATCTGTTTATCGTTGTAATGAAGTTCCACTGTTTGATTTTATTCGATTTTTTTTTTTTTAATCAGATGATGAAACTAATTATATCTACATTTGGCCCCTCTAATACGAAAAGTTTTTCCGAAATTCAATAAAACTGTTGGAAAATAAAATTGAAAAAGAAAGAAAAAGAGAAAAGAAATAATGGCATACTCGGGCTCAGAGGGAAGACCCTTCACTAAATTCTTTCATAAAAAGGTAAGTTTACAACATTATGTACAGTATACCTAATTCACGGATATGGGCACAAATACTGCTGGTGCCCATTCACAAACATAGCACAAAAGTATCCCAAAATATAAGCCCCGGAAATGAACAGAAACGTACCTTAATGAGGCCTTAGAGTGATAGAGAAATTCAGAATACTGCTTTCTGCTTTCACTTGGGACACTAATGAAAGGAGGAGGAACTTCCAGGAAGTAAACAAACACATCCATCCACACACAGACACAACCACATACATACATACATCCGTACTGTACATAATCAGACATGCTTGCAAATGCCCACATGAACTGACACATAAACGCAAGCGCATACACGGGCGCGCACAAACTCACACATAAACACAGGCACATTCATAACATTCCCTGTGATGCACGCAGACTGTAGCACCAGTCGAGCAGGGCAGTACTCCCGAGGTGGATGGAAAGCTGATGACAGGGAGTGCTCGAGCTCCCGTTTCATCAGCCCTCAGGACTAGTTCCTGACCATCCCCCTTTGCTGAACTTTTTCAGTGTCTCAGTTACACAGAGAGTAGGCCAGCATGCTCTCCAGTACAAATTTCTCTATCTTCACCAAACTACATGCACAGTACACACTACACTTCCTATGCAAAATTCACCAAAAATGGCGTCGATTCATCAAGCCTCGGAGTCCCCAGGGGGGGGGGGACCATAAATGCCCCCGCCATCTGCCCCTCTCCCGGTGACGACTCGAGGTGCCTGGAACCACTGTCTGACTCTCTTCTTCTTCATTTCTGCAACATTCGCGGCCTTTCATCTAACTTTCGCTCAGTTGAGCACCACCTCTCCTCCTCTAAATCTCACCTTCTTTTTCTAACGGAGACTCAGCTGTCTGAGGCAACTGACAGCAAACCCTTTTCTGTATCCTCCTACTTTCTCTATACTCATTTCAAAGCCAAAGGTGGCCGTTGTGTATACATACGCAACGACTTATCTTGCTCTCGTGTTCCTGAACTTGATTCTTCTGAATTCTCCACACTCTGGCTTCGGCTTTCCTGTCATTCTCTGACTAAATATATCTGTGCTGTTTACTTATCCCCTAATTCTACTATCAAAAATTCTTCGACTATCTTACTTCTACGATGGAACACATTCTGTCCATTTCTCCTTTCTCTGAAATCTCCATTCTTGGAGATTTCAATGTTCACCACCACCTTTGGCTCTCCTCTCCTTTCACTGATCCACCTGGTGAACAAGCCTACATCTTTTCTATCCTTAATGACCTAGAGCAGCTTGTACAGCACCCTACCCGTATCCCTGACCGCCTTGGAAAGAGCTCCAACATACTTGACCTCTTCCTCACAACTAATCCTTCTGCTTACTCTGTTAATCTTTTCTCTCCGTTGGGCTCCTCCGATCACAACGTTATTACCTTAACCTGTCCTATCACTCCGGTACGGCCTGTGGACCCTCCAGGGAAACGTCGTCTGTGGCATTTTGGAGCCGGAGACTGGGAGGCCCTCAGGCAGTACTTCTTTGATTTTCCCTGGAATGATTATTGCTTCCATGGCCGTGAGCCATCTGAGTGTGCCTTGCGCATTACGGAGGTTATTCTCTCGGGCATGGAAGCATACATTCCTTTCTCATATCCTTTGACTAACGCAAGAAAGCCTTGGTTTAATCACGCTTGTTCTAATGCTGTCCGCAACAAGGAGAAGGCCTACAAAAGGTACCGGAGCCAACCCACCCCTGAATCACATCATCTTTACGTTTCTGCCCGGAATCGTGCTAAGTCTGTTCTTCTCTCTACTAAAAATAATTTCATCCATACTAAATGCTCGCAACTCGCCAACTCGAATTCTTCCCACTCCTTCTGGCACCTTGCCAAAAATCTTTCTAACAACTTTACCTCATCATCCTTCCCTCCTCTTTTCTACTCTGATGGTTCTGTAGCTATTTCTTCTACTGATAAAGCAGATCTCTTCGCACAGACTTTCTCCTCCAATTCCACCTTAGACGATTCCGGTGCTGTTCCTCCATCACTTCCCCCCTCTGACTTCCTCATGGCTGACATTAAAATTTCTTCAGCTGATGTATTTTCTGCCATCACTGGCCTCAGTACTAACAAGGCATATGGGCCTGATGGGGTCCCTCCTGTTGTTCTCAAGAACTGTGCTTCTATGCTTACACCCTGCCTAGGCAAACTCTTTCGCCTTTGTCTGTCAACTTGTGCCTTTCCTTCTTGCTGGAAGTTTGCTCTCATTTAGCCAGTCCCAAAGAAGGGTGACCACTCCCAACCCTCCAACTATCGTCCAATTGCTTTAACGTCCTGTATTTCAAAAGTTTTCGAGTCAATTCTTAATAGAAAAATTTTAAGGCATCTTTCCTATCACAACCTTCTTTCCGATCGTCAGTATGGGTTCCGTCAGGGACGCTCCACTGGCGATCTTCTCACCTACCTTTCAGACTCCTGGTCATCCTCCTTTCGGGACTTTGGCGAAAGCTTTGCCATTGCACTTGACATCTCAAAGGCTTTCGATCGAGTCTGGCATAAATCTTTAATTTCCAAACTGCCCTCCTACGGTTTCTATCCTTCTATATGTGCCTTCATCGCTAGCTTCCTTTCTGGTCGTTCTATAGCCGCTGTTGTAGACGGCCATCATTCTTCTCCTAGATCTATCAACAGTGGTGTTCCTCAGGGCTCTGTCCTATCACCAACTCTCTTCCTTTTATTCATCAATGATCTTCTAAGCTGTACATCTAACCCTATCCACTCATACGCTGATGACTCCACCCTTCACCTTTCCATTCGGTTCCCGCAACGCCCATGTCAACAGTTACTTCAACAAACAAGGGATGAGGCTATGGCACACCTAATGTCTGACTTGGCTCGTATCTCAGACTGGGGTAAAAATAATATGGTTGTCTTTAATGCATCAAAGACTCAGTTCTTACACCTATCAACCCGACAAAATCTTCCACAGGTATACCCGCTAATGTTTAATAATATTCAGCTTAATCCCGCATCATCCTTGAACATGCTTGGGGTTTCATTTACTCGGGACTTATCTTGGAAAGATCATATTACATCTCTTGTAAAATCTGCTTCCAAGAGATTGGGTGTGCTAAGCCGACTCCGCTTTCTTTACCCCCGCACAATTGTTGACTCTATACAGGGGTTTTATCCGCCCCTGTGTGGAGTACAACTCTCATGTGTGGGGAGGCTCCCCACATACAGCTCTTCTTAATAGGGTGGAGTCAAAGGCTTTTCGTCTCATTAACTCTCCTCCTCTTACTGACTCCCTTCAACCTCTGTCTCTTCGCCGCACTGTTGCATCTTTATCTCTTTTCTATCGCTACTTTAATGGTCACTGCTCCTCTGAACTGTCTGCTTGCATTCCTCCACCTCTACGACGGGCGCGTAGCACCCGTCTGGCAGCAAACTCTCATCCCTTTTCTGTCCAACTCTCTAATGCAAGAGTTAACCGTTACTCCCAGTCTTTCATTTATGCAACAGGTCAGCTCTGGAACTGTCTCCCTCTGTCTGTATTTCCTGCTGCCTATGATCTCCAGTCTTTCAAACGCAGTGTGTCCAGGCATCTCAAAATGATCGGATCTTGAATTTGGCTGTCTATTGTATTTTGTTTTTCTCTTGGAGGGAACTGTTACTGCGGGCTCATGGCCTTTGGTTCCTTCTTCCTCGCATTTAAAAAAAAAAAAAAAAAAAAAAACACTATCTTGTTCTCTGAATAAACATAAGCGCAGTCTCACCACACACACACACACACACACACACACACACACACACACACACACACAGAATGACCGCCCCACTGAATAATGTACAACATGGCCTCTGCTCTTCACTGGATATATATGAGAGACAAGGACGACGTTGCACGCACGAGGGAAAGAGAGGAGGGGACGAGGGAGAGGTGTTGGAGTGGGAGAGAGAAGCAGCTGAGGGATTAGAGTGAAGGTGAGAGAGAGAGAGAGAGAGAGAGGAAAGGACTGATAGAAGGAAGAGGAGGAAGATGATAAAGCAGTGATGGAGGGAGAAGGGGAGAAGTAACAGTGGAGTGGGGGAGGAAGTGAAGGGGAGGAGGAAGGATGGAGGGCAGAAGGAAAGAGGACGAGAAATGAAGAATGGAAAGAAGGAAGAGGAGTAATGGAGGGAGTGATGGAAGGGAGGAGGAGTGACGCGTAGAAGGAAGAGGAAAGAAGCGTTTTGAGGAAGGCAAGAAAGGAGGGAGAGGGAAGAAATTCTGATGGAAAGAACATGAAAGGGGAAGGACGATTGATGATGGATGGGAAAAGGGGATAATGACTAAGGGAAAGGGGAATAGCGAAGAAGAGTGTTGGAATAAATGAGTATTTGAGAGAAAAGAAGAATTATGAAAGGAAAATGAGTTGGGAAATAGAAAGAAAAGTTGTGATTAAGGGGTATGAGGTAGATGAAGTGAGAAGGAAGATGTGAAGATGAAGAGGGCCAGATGAGGGAGGAAATGATTATGAGAGAGAGAGAGAGAGAGAGAGAGAGAGAGAGAATGACGTTTGCCAAATATTAACGTTCCTAAGAAGTGGCGCGCAAGACAGAACAAATGGGAAAGAGAGTTAATAGTAAACGGAGTGCTGAAAAAGAAAATAGTATCAACAAACCATATAAAAATGAAATCGGCGTTGGACGTTTGAACAGAAAAGTGATTCGGTCTGAGAAGGAGAGGGAGAATGAAAATGAAAATAATATAAAGGATGAAGTGAGATTAGCATACGTGCAAAAGGAATTAATACGATAATACAAGGGATTGCAAGAATTAGGGTGATAATTGTAAAACTGAGAATATGGAGAGAGAGAGAGAGAGAGAGAGAGAGAGAGAGAGATGATCAAGAACATTTATCAAGAATAAGCAACAAGGAAATCCAAGGGAGGGAGTAATAAGGTTACATAAGGAGAAAAGGACGTTAGGCAAAGAGAGGGACACATAAATAATGAAGCAAGAAATAGTAATGTATAGAAAAAGTATGGAAGGAAATAGGGATAGATTATAGGACTAAGGAAGAGAAGGAGGAGGAAGGAGTAAAAATCGAGGAGGAGAAAGAGGTGGATGAAGATGAAGAGGACATTCTGAGGGAAGTTATTGTGGAACTCGGTCTGTGTGGTCAAGCAGGTCCATCATCCGCAGGCCAGTAATCACCCCTGCAGGGCCATCCCGCGCAGTGAACTACTACTCCCTATCGGTGGACAGCGCTTCGCCACAACGAGGAGCAGGGATGAGTGTGAAAGTTTGGTTCCTCGATGTACGCCGTATTTGTCTCTCTACCCAGTTAACAGGAGCACCATAACAGGCTTCACTTCGCCCCGTCATTTGGTTTTGCGTTACCATACAGCGTCTAAGTGACTTCCTTGGTTACAGGAAGTCATTAGGCTTGTCCCTCAGTGAAGAGCCACCTGAAATGAAAAAAAAAAGAGTAATGGAAATTGGCAATAAGGACGGAGAAATAGGATGTGAGAAAGGCAGACACGGAAAAGGAAAAAGCAGGCAGCACTATACCAAGTGAGATGATGATGATTGCCACCACCTACAGCCGTAAAGAGAGAGAAAGAGGGTAGGAAGAAGAGGAAAGATGGAAAGAGATGAAGATATATGCGTAAGAAAAGGTAAGAGACAAGAAAATGTAAGGTATGAAGAAGAGATGGAGTATGATGAAGAAATGATTTGGAGAGTAGGGACTAAAGGCTGGAGGAGGCGTGACAGAAGGGGACATGGTGAGATGAGATAGTTAGAACGTTTAAGGCAGAAGCTGATGAAAGAAGCATAGAGGAGGAGGAAGAGATGGAATTAGGTGAAATGTTAATGATATAAGAGAATAAACAGGAAAAAGCTGTGGTAGAATGAGGAGGCAAAATGGGATGACGAGGGATGAAGTAGGGGACGATGACAGGGATGACGGAGGGAGATGAGGTGGTGGAATGATAGGAATATAATGGAAGTATGCTTATATATGTAGACGTTGTATATACAAAAGATGCAACTGTTTCTGCCGAGTCTGAATTTTCTTCAGGTATGAACAGACACAGAACGAATTCTGCTGTACATTGCGAGGCGATAACAAGCGAGAGGGAGGAGTGCTACATATACGCGTTTATGTAATCACTTTTCACACCTTAGAGGATTCAGGTTTAACCAAAGCCCTTGTACCTTACCAATTATTAACATTTCTATATGGGTGTATGATTTTTTTTTTTTTTTCAGTTGAACACTTTACAGCATTGTGATTTTAAAACACTGAACACAGGATGAGGTGTATAGTCGAGATAATGGTAGGATGCCTAAGGGACGACGGGGAAACCTACGAGAAATACAGAGCTTTTAGATATTCAGCAGTTTATAAACAAATCTGATGAGTCAGTGATTTCAGAGTTAAAAATACAGTAGATATGAATGCATTAGATAAGTACATTGTCGGATCCGTATGCCTCACTCTCGGTAGAATCAAGGCGTTTGTTAGTAGCTAGAATGAAATGCTAGAATTGTCCCGATCTGGAGGGTGATAACGGGGTCAGTTTCGCCAGTCTGTTTCTAATTTCTCACTTCAACTCAAGTAAATCCCATGCTATTTACTGAAAAATAAATGATAGGGATGTTCCCAACGAAGAGATAGTTAAACCCGTGACGATAGGATAAAAGGTAATATTATTAGCTTTACTAATAAGGCTGTGTTGAAAGCAAAATAAAAGTATGCAAAAGTGGGATCATTAACAGTGCCATAACGATGAAAATAAGAAACAGTTAAAAAGGCGAGAAGCAGAGTAAGGATTATAGGATTGAGAACAACGAGAGAGAGAGAGAGAGAGAGAGAGGATACAATATGTACAAGCGAAAAACGAAGGAAATATGGAGGAGAGTGGGAAAGAATGTTGTACATATGGAGGGATGGCAGAAAGAATAACTGATAAATGAGGGAAATAAGCAGGAATAGGGGGTAGATGGTAGTGTATCCGAAGGGGTAGGTAGCCATAATATCTATCCTTTCAGTTCGATGACGTACTGTGTAATATATATAATTCTTGGTATATCCTGACGATTTTGTTCAGCTATGAAGAGACTTTTTGACCTGGAATGGTAAGATAAGGCTTCTTTAATTCTTATGATTCGAAGAGCTCTCATTTCTTGTGTAAAATCGTCTCGACTTAGTATGAACGAGATAAAAAGTTGTCCCCAGGCCAAAGAGGTAGTAGCTTGGGTGTTATGTTGGATGGCTGACTTATTTCTGTAGGGGAAAAATATTAGTTTTATAATTAAACATAGAGAAAGATTAAATGCGACCGCCGACCAGCAGCGAGTTGACCCTATAGTACTACGATGCCGTATTTTGTATTCTTATTCTTGCTGCCTCCAGACAGTTGTATTCAGTGAAAGGTAGATTTCATGTGATAAATGAGATCAAAAACACTCTCAGACTCCTCTGCTTCTAAGCGTCTCCCTAGCTAAATACTATCAGCTGGAGATAACAAAATTTAATATAATGTTAAATATATACTGTATATCATCAGGCTGATGTAGTTAAATGAGAAAGCAAAATATTAGATTAAAAAGACCGCCAGAAGTGAATTCTAGGAAGCACGTCACCCAACACCCTACTTATCTAATCACATAACCTAGCATTACATGCACAAGCAAAAGTACATCGACATACACATGCAGTACTGTAGGCTATATGCAATCAAACCTATATACATACATATATACTGTACATACATCTCACCTACACACACCTCCCATGCACCATTCCTCACATCCATACACCCTTCTTCACAGAGCTAAACTTTTTTCTATCATTCACCCCAACCTGCTCCACACAGACAAACACAACACCACCACAACCATCCTTCCCACAGACACGCACCAGCATCACCATCTCCCCACCTCTTGTCACCAAGTCTGAGTACGCCCATAATTACTCCACGCTACCCACCTCAAACTCCTCCGCTCCCCATATGCCCCTTTGTGTCGCCTCCACTTAAAATAGCCCGGCTGATGAGGCGAGGCATTGAGGCTTCCCGACACACACATTAAACTTCATTCGGCGCAGAACAGCGGGGTCGCCTTGTTTCGGAATGACGCTGTGTTTTGAGAAGGGTCGACGGCTGAAAAATAACATTAGTGTTACACTGAGTTGATCATCAACATGCATCCACAGTGCTCAAAGGGTTAACCACTTATATTCAGTGACGTATTTTTCACTTTGTTGTTGTTACCTCCAGTCACTTTTATTTAGTTACAAACTCAAAGTGAGAGTTCAGCTTTGGCGAGCGTGGGCATCCCTCGGTTCCATGGTTTGGGACGTCATCATGACGATAAAAATGTAAGAATTTCCAGACAAATTATCAAGCGTGAATTTTGTTGGTGTTTTTATGCCAAATACTTTGAGGTATTGGCAATACAAAGTAGAGTAACATCCAATCGTTTCAGCCAAAGAAGTACAGAGCCAGTAGTACTTACTGCGTACCAGTCATAAATGCTGCTTGGAAATCCCTTTTTGTTTGTCCAAATCTCTCTCTCTCTCTCTCTCTCTCTCTCTCTCTCTCTCTTGGAAGAGCATATTACTTCACTGAGGATGGTCATATTTTCAAAAACTATTCATCAAAGGCAGGTAGGGCGGTAAGGGATGAATTGTCTATTCTTTTCCCGCCAATTTTTCACTCGACAATGACTTCCTCAGTTTTTGTGACGTGTGCTCGCTACCTTTATTCTGCTGTACCAGTGTTAAGGACAAGGAATTTCGTTTAATCGACTGTCTGCCTTAAAATTTACAAGTACCGTTTTGTAATTATACATATTTTGTATTTTATGGGTCTACTGTATATGTATATGTATCAATGGTATTTGCATAATCTTCAGTTTCCCACAGTCTTTGTTTCAAGTTTTTTATTGTCTTTGCCTTCTCATGTTCATTGGCTGCATAGTTGATTAGCAGTCTTATGAGGCTTAATATCGCCTGTACTTGCTGATAACTTTATGGGCGGAATACATACATACATATACACATACATACACACACACACACACACACACACACACACATATATATATATATATATATATATATATATATATATATATATATTTATATATATATATTTTGACAGATGAACATGGATGAACAGATAGTTAGGCACTGATAGACAAACAGATTGATATATAAACACAAAAGAATGGTAGATAAAGGAGTAGATGCTGTCAGAGGACTTGGCACACCAACAAAAAGAAACTAGAAACTGAAACGGGATCCTGTTAGCAGACGAACATGGGTCCCGCAGCAGTTGCAGATAGACGGAGTGATAGATTGATACACTAACAGACACAGAGCCAAATGTATATAGACAGGTAGGTGGCTTAATGAATAGACAGATTTGAAAGACACGGTGCCCACTCCCCTCCCGAAAAAAAAAAAAATGAAAAGAAAAGCTGATGTTTGTGGAAAAGGACTTTGTGTGCAGTCGAACCCAGGACTTCTGATGGGGAGATGCGACGAAATTGGTTGGATGAAAGGAAGGCTTGTGCTTGACTGCATGGAAGGTTTTGCATGTGTGAGAGAGAGAGAGAGAGAGAGAGAGAGAGAGAGAGAGAGTGCGCTTGGGGACAAAACTCAGAATTGCTGCGAGTAAACGGAGTGATCCTGTGCTAGTATACTGTACTATATACTATATATGAAATTTTTCGATGAGAACGAATCAACATTATCAAAAATTGAAATGGTTTAACAAGAAGGTTCAAAATTACTTTTACACACACACACACACACACACACACACACACACACACACACACACACACACACACACACACACACACACACAAACTACCAAACTAACATACAATAACAAACATACAGAATATTATACACAATGTTCAGGACGCAGCAAAACACAACCTCAAGCCCACAACGCAAAGGACAACACAAACCTAGAACACAACACAGCAAAAATGCACATAACACACAACCCAAGCACATATGCACACAGTAACGGGCGAACACAACCAGACATACACAGCACAAAACAAGGCAACACAGAACAAACATGTAACACAGGACAGACAAAAATCACACAGGCAAAACAACATTGCAGGCATGCTGTATAGCACAGCCACACAAGCACAGAACATACAACACAACAGAACACATCACAAAAGCAACACAGCACACAACACAAAAACACAGAACATACAGTACGGCACAACAGAAACACATCACAAACGCAACACAGCACATCCTCCTCCTGCTCCTTCCGTTTGTTTACAGAGACTGGGTTCTTCTACGTTCTCCCTAACCTC
>NC_136976.1:10627823-10693296 GCF_032717465.1 Coenobita brevimanus | reverse complement strand
CGGCACCACATAACTCCGAACCATGGAGATCCTAACACTGACATCTCACTAATGCATCCACCACTACCATCACCACCACACCACCTGCTTTTGCCATTCCTCTACCCCCCTCCCCTCCTTCCTTCCTCTTATCCCCTTTCTCTCCGACATTCCCAGTCTCATCCCCCACACACAACCTTTCTCTCTCTCTCTCTCTCTCTCTCTCTCTCTCTCTCTCTCTCTCTCTCTCTCACTACCTACCTATCTTTCTCCATCTCTCTCTGTCTCTCGCACACACACACACACACACACACACACACACACACACACACACACACACACACACACACACACACACACACACACACACACACACACACACACACACACACACACACACACACACACACACACACACACACACACACACACACACACACACACACACACACACACACACACACACACACACACACACACACACACACACACACACACACACACACACACACACACACACACACACACACACACACACACACACACACACACACACACACACACACACACACACACACACACACACACACACACACACACACACACACACACACACACACACACACACACACACACACACACACACACACACACACACACACACACACACACACACACACACACACACACACACACACACACACACACACACACACACACACACACACACACACACACACACACACACACACACACACACACACACACACACACACACACACACACACACACACACACACACACACACACACACACACACACACACACACACACACACACACACACACACACACACACACACACACACACACACACATCAGTGATAATGCAGGTAGGAGCGATGACGTGGTAGACATGTATGATCGCATTTATAAACTGTCCTAAGCTTAACTATTGTGTAAGTTTGCTCATACAAGTACATAAGCTTGCCGTCACACATAAAGCTACCAAACACTTCATAATTAGATCAGGGTAGATATAATTTGAAAAATATTTGGGGAAAAAACGATATAGGAAATTATTTATCTGTTTTAAAGATTTGGTTATCCTGTATAATAGTCAAGATCGTTTACAAATACTCCTGCTGGTTGTGTTCCTTTGATATTTACGTCCTCCTGTGTGGTGGCAATATCCCTCATTATACTAGTCACAGGCTTCATTTTCACGCTCTCGCCCTCAGATGAATCACTCTCACCTGAGGAAAAAAATCTAAAGTTGACTGAAATACAGTACTAGAGTTGTCTCATCCACGACAGGACTAATGGTGCCAGTTTTAATTTTCAGGTTCCTATGGCTAAGTCTCAGATGAATGAGCTCCGATGGTGTTAACTAAAATAGGATGCTAGAGTTGTCTTTACCATTAGAGGGTTTGAATTCAGTTTTAGATGTCTGTCAAATTTTAGGATCTGGAGGTAAGAAAGAAAATGTTGTCCCTTTATTATCCATTGTTATTATCTGTCAGTTTCTGGGTGGAGTATTTGTATTACGCCTGGGTAGAATTAAATTTAAAAATGCTGCTTTAACATTCTTACCCTCTCATTACTTACCTATTTAAATGTAATCGTTTGGTATTTGCTGGAATGCAATACAAGAGTTGTCTCATCTATGGAAGTGGTACTGGTACCGGTATTAACAGCATAGGGTTAAGTGCTTGTGGACTAATTGTGAACTCAGCTGACATGTGGGTGAAATACCATTACAATGCTATTTTATAGTGAAACTTTTGTATCCGTGAGAAAAAAAAAAAAAATGAGTAGGCCTATCTAGGTTTAGCAGTGCCATTTTTGTCATTTGTCCAGCCAGAATACAGTACGGGACAGTTGTATCTGTAATAATTGAAATTTGGTATTCCGTGGTAAATTAGCAATTCTTTCATTTTTTTTCTCTTGGACCTCCGTAACACTGGAGCGACCTTGGCTACAGAATTTTAGGTACAGTCAAGACTTTCCTCGGGTTTTTTCCCATCTCCACAAAAAAGCAAATAATAGCACACACAAGCGACCTCGGCTTCACAAAAGATACAACAGCACCTCCAATTCGCCAGAGTAGACGTGAAAAAAGCGGCGTGCCTCACAAAAGAGCCATTCTTTTGCCTCGTCCCTCTCGCTTCCCTGACAAAGGAGACTAAATTAGCCTGTGTGGTAGCGGCACACCCGGGCCCCAGGCACTGTGCAGGCACGGGTTTAGCAAACGGCTGCCAGCCAACAAAGAGCCGCCAAGCCTCATGGCAACCACTGGAGCCTGACGCCTGCAACGATAAGGTGAGGCTGGCAGAGCAACACAGAAAATGTCGGGGAAGAATAGTCATATGTGAAGGGATTTTACCAACACATGTATTTATATATTTGTTTTTGTAGGAATAATTCAAGAGTGGGAGCCTGCAGAATCTGGCAATACCTAAGATTTTAAGGAAAGGAAAATCTAATTTTAAAGTCCGTTCAGTTTTAGTTTCCCCGACACACTGCATTGGGAACATTACAACGGAAATAAAACAGAAAAAGGACAACAGTTCCAGAGCAGATCAGCTGCAAATCTGAAAAACTGAGAGTACCATTTACCTTTTTCATTAGATCTGCAGACAAAAAGAGGTGAGTGTGTGGCTATATCTTTGTTAGAGTCCACCTTTACAAGACGGGGCGATGATGTTTTTGCCCGCCTGTGTGTGTGTGTGTGTGTGTGTGTGTGTGTGTCTGTTCCCATTATATCTCATGAACGTCTTGAGCTATCAACATGAGAACTTCCCAGGGTTTCAAGATATGGCTAAAATCTTAGACGAGTTCGAAAATGGGCACTCGGGGTCAAGGTCAAGGTCACCAAAATGGCTGCCAAAAGTCAACCAGTTTTTATCGCCCGCCTTTTGAACGGCTTAAGATATCAACACGAAACTTTCAGAGTATCAAGATATGGCCAAAATTTTGAACCTGACCAACAGCATATTCTGGCGGCCGAATTGCATTCGGCTCCGAATGCTTTTCTTTCATATTAGCTCTGTATCTGGGGTGGAAGAAAGTGGATAGTTCAGAAATACAGTGACTAGAATAGTACCGGCGGCAAGAGAGAGAGAGAGGAGGAGGGGGGGGGGCTGCAAGAGGGGGAGAGAGGCTGCAGGAGCCGGACAGTGGGAGTGAAGGTGTGAGAGGAACTAGAAGAACGAGATAGTGTGGCAACAAGCAGTAGTGATTCAGTGGGACAGGATGAGGGAAAGAATAAAGGTGCAGTCGAAGGATAAGCAAATCTTGGGAAAATCTTGAAAAAAAGACGAAACCTGCACAAAAAATTAGAAAATAAGATAGAAGAAGATACTGGCAAAAAGCATGTAAGTACAAAGTAGTCTAGGTAAATACGATGTAGGTAGATACTGAGAAAATAAAAATGCAATATAAACAAGGAGAAAGAAATAAGGAGGATGGACTGCAAGAGTGAGACTAGGAGAGTGATGGAAATGAGAAAAGACAGTTCATTCGTTTCTAACTTTCTTCTTTCTTGTTTGTCTCTCCCAGAAACACATTCCTTTGCTTTGGACAGGTGCATGCATCTAAATTAATACACAGAAAAGAACAGCGTTAAAACAGAATGCCTTACTACAACGCGTTCAAGCAGTTTAAACATAAAATATGGACAGCATGGAATGTGAAAAGTACAGTACCTATACTCTCTCTCACCATTCACTTGACCTAAAACTGCCATCTCTCCATCTTCAACGCTGAGCTGTAGCAAGAGGATAACATTAGAATATCAGGGATGATGCTAGTCACAAAAAGCTAAGGAAAGGATGTAGTGCCGTGGTATTGTCTAATTCTGCCACCGAACTACAGAGAATAAGCTGCAGTAGTAAGAAACCCTCCGCCAAGTTAAAGTGGAAGAAAGAATAGTTATGAGAATCAAGTGACTGTGAGGAAAGAGGATGGAGGGCAAAGTGAAGGGAGAATGTATGTGACGGACGGTAATATACAGATGCGAACGAGGATACTTATGCATATCAGAACGCTAAATGATAAAGTAGTGAACGATAATCTTTGAAACCAAACTATGCGGCAATAGGAGTTGAACAAACTTTTTAAAATTTCATGTTAAAGATTCATAATTATACAATCAAAAAGTGGAGCGAAATTTTTGTCTGTAGGTGGAGAGCTTGTTACTTAGTAGGGGCAATAGTGTCATGATAGTGCCTCATGCAAAAGATGTAAGCTGTAACAGCCAATCCTACATTATTCTTTTCGAGGTGCAGGGATCCAAAGTCATACTGCCACAGTCCATTACACATAAGGGTAGATAACCAGTCTACTTCCTTGGACTACATGATTGAGAAACCTCCAGTCACCTGCTAAGGACCGAACTCATGCATATGACAGGGAGGTCACTCTAACTGGGTCATTATAACCATTGGAGCAAGAAGAGGCCTTTTAAAAATGTGGATTTCATCAACGCTGTTGAACAAATAAAAATGCAAATAATTCAGACTCAGCTTTTTTGACTCATGGAAGAATTACTGGCTCTAGTTTTAACACTTGGGAATCTATGACCCACTCTCAGCTAAATAAAATCGTATGGCGTTGACAGGAATCAGTGATGTTCCAACAACGAAAGGGTTGAGATGGGTACACCGAAGACCAGAGCTACAGATACTCCTTTTTTTTTGGGGGGGGGGGGAGACGGTTGCTCTCTACTCCAGTGTTGTGAAGCGAGGAGTTCCTTCTGTTTCCACTTATTCTCATTTCCCCTCGCGTCACTCCAGCCTTCATGCCAACCTTCCGCTTCCTTTCCTCTCTCGCTACTAACACCCTCCATCAACCTTTTTTCCTCCTCCTCCTGCTCCTCCTCTGGCCTTTGTTCTGTCCTTGTTCCTTGTACGTTTTCCAGTTACTGAATTTCGTACTCTCGGACTTCATAACTTTTTATCTCAAATTATATGAAGTAAAATTTGATGCTTTGGCAGACATCAATCTCCCTTTTCATGTATAAGACATTCATTTACTTTCTGATTTTGCTTCATTTCCTCCAAAACATCTCAGCGTCTCCTCTTTCAAATATCAGAATAATTACATTCTTTTGTTTACAACTGCTGTATCTTTTGGTTTCATTTTATTATACTTTTATCTGTCGCTTCTCAGATATTTATTTCAATGCGTTTTCCAATTACCAGTCCTTTATCTTTATGACTTCTCTTCCTTACATCCCGTATTCCTCTATGGATCCACTGTATCTTGTCTCACAAATCTACAGTCAAGTCACCTATGTCAAATAGATCACTGCTACATCTTATATCTTTTCATTCTGTCTCTGTATACCTACATTTCTTTTTCTTTCTTTTTTTAATGTCACCTTCAAATGAACTGTATTCATCATTCCCCACCTTAATGCCTGCAACCCATGGACATCTTTTTTACATATTTTACTTGCTGTTATCAGGCCATTCTTTTCACCCTAGAGTGCCCTCAGTTTGAAAAGACTCTCCCAATCTCGAGAAAGTCGAATATGGATAACAAGTATTCAATGAAAAAGATGTCCTCAGGGTGAAAGGATGAACTCTCTCAAGATCGGACAACTTTAGTATTACATTCGAGCCAACGACAAACAACTCTAATCAGGTAAGAGTGAGCCGTGAGAGCCTAAGGGTGTTAATACTGTCACAATTTACTCTTTTATGATTCGGAAAACTCTAGTTTCTTATTCCACCCAACCCTAGATGATTTCTTTCGGTCCTGAGTGTACAATTCAGTCTGCGTTCCATTTAAGCAGTCCAAAATCCCTTTCATCCCCTCAAGCTATTATCGCAAGTGTTCAACGACTGTGACAAACGGAAGACGTCTTTTTTCTTCTGCTGCTGCTAGAAGGTTTCAATCAGCTTAGGATAATAACCGAGTAGTGTACAGGGGTAATGGAGGGTCTATATAATCTCTCCTGTAAGCAACGTTGGTCTGGTTAGTACTTGGATGGGTGACCGCCTGGGAACACCAGATGCTGTTGGCATCCCTACGTGTCAAGTGGGGTTGGTGGAGGATTAGTGCCCCTCCCTGTAAAACAATTAACTCTAAGCCCTTGGACACCCCGATTGGGATACATGGCGTCTGGCAATGAATGAATGAATGATCAATAAAAGTCTGCTGGGCTAAACTGAATCACGTAGGGGTAACGTGTACTGTATGTAAGGTGTCCTGAGGCTGAAGAACTTAGCACACTGACTACGATGACGAACTTTCACTATACTGTATTCTTACCGTATCCAAAAGATTAGGCTATATTCAGTTTGGGAGAGACTCTCTGATCTGGAGGTGTTATAACATGGAACTCATTAACCCGTTTGGTACGAGAAGTCTATATTATGTTGCACAAAAAGCTTCTGCTCCTTAACCAGAGCATAACGTTAAATGAGTAATTGGGTTAAATCCTGTTTGGCTCCTTTCAGACAGTCCTAAATCTCTTCATAGTCCTCTCACATCCCTCACTTACATCAGCGTTCATCACTGCAGGTGTGAATTACAAGCTGCTGCATCTCGGTGAATAAGAGTGCTTGTGTTGACATGACCACAGCTCTGAACTAACCAGAATTGCCACTAATCAGCATCTGATCGTTCCACAGACTTTCACAATCACTTCTCCCTGAAAAATACCTACATATACTTGGCTCCCCATTGCTCCCCACCTAACCATCTACATCCGCATGTTTATCTGCATCATCGTCATCCGCCTAAACTGTCACTTTCTCTCCCTGCTATTTCTTTCCCATCCATCCCCTTTTCCTCCTCTTCCTCCTCCTCTTCATCACCACCATCATCCCATCTTCTGTCCGTTTCCCTCCCTGCCATACTTTCCCTTCTCTCTTCCTCCTCCACATCATCATCATCATTATCATCATCACCATCATCATCACTGTCGTCGTCGATGTCATCAACGTTCCTTTACTCAGCCTCTTCCTCCTCTCCTGTCTCCCTTACATACTGTACTGTACACACACACACACACACACACACACACACACACACACACACACACATACACACACACACACACGGTTCGTTTTCTGTTCCACACAAGTAATTACCGACATTTGCGCAATATATTAATTACATCATAAACTGAAGGAATTAGAGATACCCTTTTCTTAACGCCCTCCGAAACCAGAAATCTTCCCGTACTACATGTAATCCTTTAGTGGTAGCTCGATAAATGTAAAAAATAAGTAATCTGGGTTAGTAATCATCATTTTTAACCTCGTAAAAGATATCTCGGTAATTGCTTATCCTGTACCTAACACCCTCGGAAAGAATAGTAATTAGATAGAGAGAATGAGGAAGAAAAGAGAAAATGATGAAACAAATGGAAAGGATAAGATGAAAAAGGAGACAGAGATTGAGGGAAGAATGAGAAAATGGAAAAAAAAAATAGAAAATACAGAAAAGGTGTTGAGGAGGGAAAGGGGAGATAATAAGAGGAGAAAGACATGGGAAAGAAAAGAGAATAAGGAGGGACTGAATATATGTAGCAAGAAGGGAACTGAGAAATAGTGGTTCAGTGGTCGGGGAGAGGGAGGAAAAGGGGGCTGGTGAATGGGAAGGGATGGTGGATGGGAAAGACAACGAGAAAAATTAGATCATTAAATCATGGGTGGGAAGGTATGGCAGAGGAAACTGATTACGACTATAATGACGTGTGTGATAAACGCGATAAACTATTCCCGTCTAGCCAATTACGTAAACACGGTCTTCACGACGGAGCTGAAGTCCTATAAATTTCCTTTAACTTAATAGCGATGTCCACCATTCATACATCATTATTTCTCTTCATCCCATTTGTCCTTCAGCTTCCTATACTCTGGTTTCGATATTAAAAAGAGAGCTTCCGAAAGTTCGCGGTATGATGGAGAGCCGACATCACTCACATCAGGCAACCAATTTCTCACACATCTCAGAATAAATTATCTCCACCTCTGCTTTTCATACATCCACCACCGTCCAAGATTTTTAGCCCACTAGCGAAATGCCGATGGACACAGATGTAAACGATTTTGTACATTAAATCCTAGACAGCTTTGAATTTCCTTGCCCGGCAACCATCAACACGAATCGAAATCGATATTAAATTCATTAGTGATAGATTAGTATCATTAGCATCAACAACAGCAGCAGCATCAACGACAAAGTATCATCCCACCACATCCTCACCGAGAGCGATTGATGAAAATGGGTCTTTGATCACATTAAATTCCAGTAATCCACGGTGAATAATATCCTTCCACAAGCAAAGCTCCATTTAGGATGGACATCATCCTTCGGTTTATTCTATGTAGCAGGTGGATGAGAAGGCCGGGTGGAAGGGACTTGGTGGGTATGTGGCAATGGTTCTACTTTTCTCGATTGGGAGAGTTTCCTCATCTTTATTACTTTATGCCTGCATTACTTTTCATCATTCTCTCCTTTCTTATTTATGCTGTTTACTTCTACATAAAGAATGTAAAAAGCTTACTACAGAATGATAGTACAAAGTTCATCGTAAAGGAACGGTGCTACCAAGTGCCTAAAGCTAAATACGGCGCAACTACAGCGCGTTTCTCCTACCCTAGGGAAGACACCGAACACTTGCAGCTCCTGTGATGTCCAAGTGCAGTCATTAGGAGTATATCTGACTAGTAACCAAGTTATAATTCCTACCTCATGGCTAAGGCTCGTCGAACTTCATACAACCACGGCTTTGTATTCACGTTGTGTGAGTGGCCCATTTCCTTCCGGTAAAAACAAGCTATACACTACAACCTCAGGAAGACAAATAGATAGCAGAAACATTTAAGACGATGGGTGATTTTAAGGTACTGCATTAGGGGTTTCGTACAGTCTTCCCCCCCCCCCTCAAAAAAAAGCAGTGTGTGTGTGTGTGTGTGTGTGTGTGTGTGTGTGTGTGTGTGTGTGTGTGTGTGTGTGTGTGTGTGAGAGAGAGAGAGAGAGAGAGAGAGAGAGAGAGAGTTATTCTGGGGAAGAAGCGAGGAAAAATTATCTCTGAAGAGAGTCGAGAAGAAAGGGCTTTTCATCTTATTCACGTCTCTTAAGCGAAACTTTCCCTTTCTCATTTAGGACGAATCTTTCATTCGCACCTCTTATCCCTTCTACACACACACACACACACACACACACACACACACACACACACACAGTTCGTTTTCTATTCCACACGACCAATCCCCGATTTTTGTCCAATTTATTAATTACTTCACAAACTAAAGGAATTAGAGATACCCTTTCTTAACGCCCTCCGAAACCAGAATTCTTCCTGTATTTCATGTAATCCTCTTGTGGTAGCCCAATAAATATGAATAATAAGTCAACTGGGTGAGTATTCAGCATTTTTAACCTCAGAAAATATATCTCGGTTATATCTCATCCTGTACCTAACACCTTAGGAAAGAGTTCATCCCTGTGATATGTTTCCATTAGTTCTCAGCTTTTGCATACTTTCTCATACATCTCCGCCTTAAAACTTTTTTTCAGTAGCATGCTGTAGTTTACATTTGACTCTTGCTACCTTCACACGAGATTGTTCCTCGTAGAGTAAACCTTTTAAAATAGGAAGAGTTAGTCTGTTTATCAATCCCCACATTCCTCTAGTTTTCCCTGTCAGCTGTGTAAAATCCTGTGATAATAGCAAGATGAAACACTAAAATTACGTTCTCGGGCTGAACGGTTTCCATCTGTATTATAATGATCCTATTTCGGTATGTGTTGGTTTGCGGTTTGTTACCATAACACAGCAAAAACGGCGCCTGTAGCGCAAATTTTTGTTAGAGCAAGGTACTTGAAGAATAAAACAATTTCCAGTCCAATAGGGCCACCGGTTTCTGAGTTATGGCTCATTAATTTACTGGTCTTTTTTTTTTTTTTTTTTCAGATTTAGTATTTGCTTATAGTGCAGGGGAATGGATTCGTTCTTGGTCCGGCGTTGAAACTGTCAGCTTATCACTCACTCGCCTCTCCTTTCTCCCTCCTCATACTCCTAAAACTGTATAGTATAATGGTATAGTATAATCAATATTATAATGATCCGATTTCTGTATGTTTGTTGGTTACAGTAACACTGCAAAAACGGCGCATGTAGCGCAAATTTTTGTTAAGGCAAGGTGCCGTTAAAGTGCTCTAAACTTGAAGAATAAAACAATTTCCTGTCCAGTCGGGCCACCGGTTCCCGAGTTATGACTTATTTCTGAAGATAGGAAGTTACTTGACATTAAGTGGAGGCCACAGAAGGCGGCCTCTTAGTGAATATGTCTAAGAGTACGGTGCAAAGTGATTCTGGAGACGATATTCTTCACATTGTGCCTTATTATTCTTAACTATGTTGTTTAGGCCTATACGAACTGTACCAATATTTATAAGATAATTATAAGTAACACTCAAGCAAATATCGTGATATTACGTAAAATATGTCGCTAATGATGAGCTACGAAATTTCCTATGTAAAGTAGAATAGGGCCTTAAATCCCAGTCTCCCCTTCATCTTTACTCCTTCCAGCCAGTCCCCTTCCCTCCCCAGTTTCCTAAACTCCCCCAGCTCCCTACCATCACCTTTCAATTTCCTGTCAGTGTTCCATCGGCGTGACAAGAAACTCACATCACTATCCTCCACAAAGAACAGATTCATACGGACAGGTGTAGGGGAGTGGGTAGAGGAGGGAAAGATTGATGACCTGCAAGAAATAGATAGGGAAGATAAAGGAGTCTGGGGATAAGGAGAGGGGAAGGAAAGGTGCATGCGAGAGAAGGGAGTAATGACGCATGACTCGAAAACTGAAAAATGATGCATGAATATACAGGAAAAGATAAGGTTTTTCATAGGAATAAATCGTAGTGCGGAGAACGCGGAAAGAACTGAGAGGAGGATGGGAAGAGATGAGATGGGGAATAGGGGAAAAATGGAAAGGAAAATGAGACTAGAGAAAGAAATGGAGGTTTATGAGGAAAGGTAAGGTGTGTGAGAGAGGGAAAATGGAAAGGTAATGTCTGGCAAAAAAATAGAAAGTGGAGACGAAGAGGGGTTGCGATAAAGGACAGGAGGGAAAAGGTGCATGGGAGAGAACTGAGGAATGAAATTTGGAGACAGTGAATGGGACAAGAAAAAAGGGAAATCATAAAGCGAGGAGAAAAGGTAAAGGAAAGAGAAAGTAATGGGAGAGAGAAACAAGACTGAGAGGGAAAAAGAGGAATATGGGGACGGAAAGGAAGCAGTGGAGGAGGGGGAGAAGGAAAGGGTTATACCTGCTGGAAATGAAGAATGGAAATGAACGGGACTGGCAATATGGGAGAGGGGAAGGAAATGTGCATGGGAAAGAAGGGACAAATAATGAATGGAGAGAGATAAGGGACTAAGAAAAAGGTGGATGTAATCAACGAAGGAACAGGGGAAATGGAAAGAGAAGAGAGGTGGGAAAGGAAAGCAGACTGAGGAGGAACAGAGCGACTTATGACAGGAAGGGCGTGGGAAGGTCAGGGAAAACAATGGTAAAAAGGGTAAATGGGAGAGGAGGAAAAGAAGGTAGAAAAAGAAGAGGGGAAAAGTACTGGGAGGGGATAGAAGGATTATGAGGAGAGAAAAAGTGTGGGAAGGAAAAAGATAAAAATAGAGAGAAGGAAATTTGAAAAACGGGAAAGGAGAAGGAATGGTAGGAAGGAAATAGGAAGAGAATTGGAAGGGAAGGGAGATTGGAAAGGGAAAGAAGGACGGTGAAGAAAGAAAAGTAGTAAGAAGGATACGGGAAACAGGGAGAAGTGTAGAAATGAAAAAAGGAAAGAGAGGAAAATAGGAAAGTAAAAGAAACTTAAAATGGATAGAGGATGAGAAATAGGTGTAGGAGGGATGAGGGTTAAAAAGGGGAGAGATGGATAGTGGAAAAGAATAGTAATTAGTGAAAGGAGACCTGATGAAGAGAAGAAATAATGAGTGGAGAAGATATGGAGAGGATAAGAGGAATAAAGAGATAGAGATTGGGAGAAGAATGAGAAAAAGGAAAAAGAAGATAATCGAGAAGGGGTATTGAGGAGGAAGAAGGGAGTTAATAATATAGGAAAGGTGTGGGGAAGAAAAGGGAGTGAATGATTGGGCATAAGGAAGGACTGAATATATGTTGAAAGTGGGGAACTGAGGAACAGTGGTTCAGTGGTCGGGGAAAGGGAGGGAAAAGGTGCTGGTGAAGGACAAAGGGACGGTGGATGGGAAAAGCAACGTGAAAAATTAGATTATTAAATCATCGGAGGGGGGCGTATGTCAGAGTAAACTGATTTATACTATAATGACCTGTATGATGCACGGTAAACTGTTCCCGCGTAGCCAGTTATGTGAGCATGGCCACCACCACGGAGCCCAAGCCTTATATATTTCCTTTAACTTAACAGCGATACCCACTACTCATACATCATCATTTCACTTCATCCTATTTGTCCTTCAGCTTCCTATACTCTGGTTTCGATATTAACGAGAGTGCGTCTGAAAGTTCGCGGTGTGATGGAGAGCCAACATCACTCACATCACATCAGGCTACCAATTTCTCACACATCTCAGAATAAATTATCTTCACCTCTGCTCTTCATACATCAACCACCGTCCGATGAACTCAGATGTAAATAGTTTTGTACATTAAATCATAGCCTGCTTTGAATTTCCATTACCACAAAACTATTACCACGAAACGAAGTCAATATCAAATTCATTACTGACAGCTGAGTATCATTCTCATGCAGCAGCAGCATCAACAACAAAGTAGCGTCCCACCACATTCTCACCGAGTGCAATTGATGAAAATGGGTCTTTGATCACATTAAATTCCAGTAATCCACGGTGAATAATATCCCTCTACAAGCGACGCTCCACTTAGGATCGACATCATCCCTGGTGGCAAGTGGATGAGAAGGCCGGGGGGAAGGGACTCGGTGGGTATGTGGCAAAATTTCTACTTTTCTCAATAAAGAAAGTTTCCTCTTCTTTATTACTTTTTGCCAGCATTAGATTTCATCATTCTCTCCTTTGTTAATTATGCGATTTACGTCTACACAAAAGAATTTAAAAAGCATACTAGATAATGGTCAGCTTTATAGTGCAAAATTTATCGTAGTGGAACGGTACTACAAAGTGCCTACAGTTAATTACGGCCGCAACTATAGCGCGTTTCTCCTACCCGAGAGAAGACACCAACCGCTTTCAGCTCAGGTGATATCCGAGTGTAGTCATACTTAAGAGTTTATCTGACTAGAAACCACAAAATAATTCCTATCTCATGGCTAAGGCTCGAACTTCATACAACCACGCCTTTGTATTCACGTTGTGTGAGTGACCCAATTCCTTCCGGTAAAAACAAGCTATACACTACAACCTCAGGAAGACAAATAGATAGCAGAAACATTTAAGACGATGGGTGATTTTAAGGTACTGCATTAGGGGTTTCGTACAATCTTCTAGAAGAAAAAAAAAACTGTGTGTGTGTGTGTGTGTGTGTGTGTGTGTGAGAGAGAGAGAGAGAGAGAGAGAGAGAGAGAGAGAGAGAGTTACTCTGGGGAAGAAGAGAGGAAAAATTATATTTAAAGAGAGTCGAGAAGAAAGGGCTATTCATCTTAGTCACTTCTCTTAAGCGAAACTCCCCTTTCTCATTTAGGACGAAGCTTTCATTCTCACCGCATATTCGTTCTACACACGCACTCACACTCACTCTCACTCTCTCTCTCTCTCTCTCTCTCTCTCTCTCTCTCTCTCTCATGTTTTACTGACTTCCATCCCTCCGACCCTTTCCTCACTTTTCTTTCACTTTCTTGTCTATTTCTCTCTCTTAATCTCTCCTCTCTTCCTTCTATATTCTTCCCTAATAGTTTCTTTCCCCTTACCGCTTTCTGTCCATGTTTTGTACTCACAAGTTTGCATCGTTAGTTGTAGCCAATCCTATTGTACTAATAAAAAGGACACCTTTGACAGCCACAATCACTTCTGCAATATTGCAAGAGGGAAAAGAAGTTGTTTACGGGGGACACAAAAGGCCAAACTCCTGGGGTCCCACCCTCTGTAAACTGTGGTCCGGGTAAAAGTGAACTTTTATGTAAAATTTCGTTTACCTACATCAAAACTATGGTTTGTCCTTCCTAGGAGCAGTTCCCTTGCACGGAGGGTAACCACTGTGAGTTTCACCCTGCCTTGAAACGTGGCCAGGAAGACCGTCTACCCGTTTGAAGAATTCCTTGTTCCTATTTTAAGAACCATTATCGTGCATTAAGACTTCGGTTAGGACTCCGGTGAATCCAACTCCTGAGGGGTGGCTTTTGGGGTGTAACTTTGCTTAAAACAACGCCCCAATAAGATCTACCATTGTACATGATTTCATGTTATTAGGTTTAAAAAGGAAAATATGGCATTTTCCCCACTGACGGCCGTCCCTCTGACCCCCTAGGGGAGTGGTCATTGTGGATTCCACCATTACTAAATTTAACGTGGCCAATATGCAAAACTTCGTGTTCCTCAGTTAATATTATGGACGTACATAATGGCTTTGCCTGGACCCCCGGATGCAGTATCCACCCCCGTGAGGGGTGACTCTCGGTGGTTCCACCCTTCCCCATGCGTGACCTGGGTAAACATCTATTAATATGAAAAATTTCCTATTCTATAGTTAAACTTTGGCAGTGCTTTTCGACTTCAGCTGAGAACACCGGGGGTCGCCCCCCCTTCCTGTGGGAGGCAACCCACGCGGATCGCACCATGCTTATTATCTAGAGCGAATGAAGTTCCACTACTGTGTAAAAATTTGTATTCCTCGTAAAATCTAGCCGTTCTTAACAATTCTTGGTGGGATACCCGGGGGTCGCAGCTTCTGTGTGGGGCGGCCCCAGGGAGTTTCACTCTGTCAGGAGGGCAATCGACTATTGTAAAATTTCGTTTTCCTCACATTCCTCCCATAAGCCAGGGATGCCTTTCTTCAAGAGTAGAAATAGTGGGGGAGTTAGTGACACAGGGACAAGCACTGTATTTGTACTCCCCAGTCGGTGCGGGGAAACGCTCTTAAAGAAATAATAGATCTTTTGCTGTTTACTCTAATTTATACTCTTTTTAGGTTCTTCTCACTTCTCTCTCGCACTCTTTCCTTACCTCCTTCTGCAAACCCTTTCTTCCACAAAGTCTCTCCTCCCTTCTCTGCCTTTCCTCACACCATTCCGTCTCTTCTCTCTCCTTTTTCACTTATCCACCCTTTCCTCCCAGTGCTTTCTATTTGTCCCATTGAACCTCTCCTCTCTCCTCCCTCACTCTCTTCTCTCCCTTCCTCCATCCCATTCACTTCCAACTTTTTCTGTCTTCCAACTCTTTCCATCCCTCTCTCCCTGTTTCTCACTACCCCATTCTCCCTTCCCTCCAAACCCCTTCTCCCTTTCCTCGCTCCATTCCTTCTCATCTCCGTCTCTTCCTCCTTGCCACATCCTGCGATGCCATCAGGTTTCCCCAGGGTTGTAATCCCTGGCAGAACCCCAGCTGGCAGGCCTGGCAGGTGGCGGTAAGCTCCTCTTACACCCACCTGCCTCCCTCCCTTTACTTAGTCCAGGCAATCCTACCGCCACCCCCACGGACCTCGCTGCCTCTAAGCCTCTCCTCTCTCCTCCCGTGTCTCCTCTCTCTCCTTTCCTCTCTTCACTTTTCTCCTCTGCTCCCATTTACTCTGCTCAGTTCACTCAGTCTCACCGAACTCCTACCTGCTCATATTTCCTCTAATCTTCTCATCCCTGTATCCTGTTTCCCTTCCTCCATCGAGTCCCTTCTCCTTTCCGTTCTCCCTTGAAATATCTAACACTATTTCTTCTCTAACATTCTTCCCTCAAATCCTGCTCTCTCTTCTTCCCTCCCTCATTTCCTCTAAGCTTCTCCTCCCTCATATCTCCCTCTCCCTCCAAGGCTCTTCTGTCTTGTTATTCATCTTTCCTTCTTTCATCCTAGATTTTACTCCAACCTCCTCTTTCCTTCTTCCTTCTCTTCCTCAAAGCCTTGCCTTTCTCTTAGCTTCTCTTCTTTTTCCTCCCCTTAGTTAGTTCTCTCTTTTCTCTCAGTCTCACTTTCTTTCCTACGAATATCTTCTCCCCTTCTCGCCACATTGCTTCCTTCCTTCCTTCCTCCTTAACTCTATTCTTCTTCTCTTTTCCTTTCTGTATCCTCCGCTAATACACAGCGTGGTTAGGTTTCAGAGAAACAGAGAAGTAAAGAAAAGTTGAAGAATAATCAAACCGAGCGTCCAATGAAATGGGCCACGTATCCATTTACTTGTCATTCAGACCAGCACTCTAGGCCCTACCCACAGGCCAAATAAACCACACAAAAAATGCTTTTCATAATGACTGTGGGATAGATTCATTCAACTGTCCGTCAAGATAAAAAAATAAAAAATAAAAAAATCAGACCCATGTCATACACATCCATAAACTACAAGCTGTAGTTTATCCATTCTTATTCGTCACTCGCCTATTTTTTTCTTTCTCAACCTCTCTCATAGAGCCCATACCTCCGCCAACGTAGCACCATTTCCTCTTCTGACATTAACATTTAACCTTTTTCGTTTAAGTGTTAGTCACTTGTTCTTTGAGTGACATTAGTCATTATTCGAGATATGGTGCGATATCACCTAATTGTTTTTCCATGATGTTGCCATGTTCAAAAATACAGTACATACATATAGACAGACAGACAAATCAATTAATAACTGAAACCTCCTTGATGGGGGCAATGTAACCTTTTTTCACCCCCCTTCTCACATATATTTTCTATGTGCAATCATAGTGCCTAAGTTCACGGTCATTTATTCTTTAGTTAATATAATTCGTAGCCAGACATCTATTATGAATCTCCATACTGTATTTCTTATCGCATCCACCCTAAGCAGCCTAAATACATACACAACAGTCACAGTTCTACTGGTCTGGCTCTTGGTTTTTGACACTCATGTCATTTCAGTCTTACGCTCATACGTTGATGTGGGCACTAATAGGCCTTTATGTAGTCCTCTTCCAAACTCTGTACTCACACATTTCCGCAGTATCAGTACCTGCATAAGACCTGACACCTTATTCGTTTGAAGCACTCTGCTCTGCAGTTCAGTCACACATTTACCCCTCTCTTCTGTCACTGCACCTGATTCCTAAACTTTCACTACTTCCAGTCATGGTTGATGGTGGTCACAATTTCACTCATTTGATGTAATGCTCCCTGCTTCTTCCTTCCTCTTTCTCATTCTATCTCTGTGCCTGTTCTCCTCTCTTCCTACTTCTTCCTTTCTTTCTTGTCACTTTTTACTACTACTTCCACTCCAGGTGGCTCCACACAGAGTGACAAGCCTAATGGTTTTCTGTAACCCAAGAAACCTTTTACAACGCTGGGTGGTAACCATATAACCAAATTACTGGGTGAAGTGGAACCTGCTATGGTTCCCTTATTAACTGGGTGGAGGTATGTAAATGGGGCGTCCATCCAGGAACCAAACCTCCATGCTTTTCCCTGTGCTTCACTGTGGCGAGGTTCTGCCAGCCGCAATAGAACATTGGTTCACTGCGCGGGACGTCACTGCAGGGGTGGTTCTTTGCCCGCGGCTGATGATTGTTCGGCCAGAGTGACTGGGGTTGATCAGCAACAGCTACTGCTACGTCTGGTCTCTCTCTCTAATCACCAACACTTCATTGTCAGTCACCATCTCTCTCAACAGCTATCACTGTACACTTATGTCCGATTACTGGCAGACCTCGTCGCTCACAGACATCTACAAAACTCTAAAACTGTCGGCAAAAATCCCGTTCATACTTAGCAACACAGCAACATACCCGTATGTATACATCATTAGATTTTCAATATTCCACCTTTTACCATTCACTGTCAGCTTCAACACCGTCACTGTTTTATTTTTTATTTACCTTTTTTACAGTCCCCTCCATATTTCATATACTGGTCATAGGCAAGTATTTTATCACTGAATCCATGCACAACCAGGTATTTTGCACTCATCAGGGTCTGAGGGGTGTATACGAAATCATACATACTAGTCTACACATCTGTGATTTAATTAGAAAGCATCCATGAATCACTCCACGCACCACCAGGTATTCTGAAGTCATCATCCCCGGACAGAGCGGGTCTCTGTGAGGTGTGGGATCAGATATATATATAAGGGGAATTATTCACCTCGCCGCCCGCCAGGTGGGGCTCCTCCTCTAATCACTAGATACTACCGGCTTCACTAATCTCGTAAATGGTATATTAATCACCAGTTAGCTCAACCGCATCTTGTGTAAATGTGAGGTAGGGACTGGACACTAACTGCTTGGTGGATTATCACTGGTTAAGACACTGATGTTAATTAATATAGAAATCCACAGATGGAACCAAATCATAATTAGTTTTTAATGCCTGTAAACTACTAGACATACAAAAAAAATCTCGTAAACCAAGGTACTTAGGGAAAAACATGAGCCCCTAGTAGTTCGGTTGGTAGAGTACTTCTACCTAACCTCCTGAGTTTGGTTCAGTCCCACCCAAGGACGCATATTTAAGAGAGTGTGGCACTACACTATGTCCCTTCCTTGGTTCATTCATGTTCGCACTCTGTCGAGATTTCTTTGATGGCATACACAAACCCTCTCGGTATCCAACAATATAAATTTCCACATGCACTTTTTACTCTATTCTCCAAGAACTCCCACACCACTGCCCATGGTTGAAGCAATGGGTGGTGGAGGGTCACTTCTATGGTGACATTCTCAGCCCTACAGATTAGGTGCCCATTTGTACCGATAAATTTCAGTTGGATGTAGTATATCTTACCCGTTCGTCAGAAATGCGCAAGCCGATTGTTACACTGCAAACATCTATAGAAGTAATCAGAAGGACGCATATCATGGACGGATTTGGGGAGCTACGCAGCCCCTCCCCCTCCCCCCGCCTGTTTTCGACAAACCAGTGATTGCTTACTATAAAAAGAACAATGATACTTATCAAATTACATCCAATAATTATATTATACATTTTTTCATAGAATCATTTATGTAAAAAGAAGAATATGAAGATAAATTCCGAGGATTTTGGTAATCAGTCAGTCTAAATTCACACTTGAGACAATTGTACTAAAAATCCCCCCCCCCCTCTTTTCCTACCTGCTGGATTCGTCTCTTCTTATAATCTTGAGAAAAATTATACACAGCCGATTAAGCCGATTTAGCGCGGAACACCCTAAAAACATGTTCGGTGACTACAGAAAAATCGATATTTTATCCATCACTGTTAAACCTATCTTTCATCAGAATGCCAAACATGGATTGGTTGCAACAGTACCTAGTGGGCATACTCGTAGATATTACATACAGACTCATAGTACAAAAGGCTAAACAATTGGGACCTAGCAAACAATCATAATATTTTTGGATACCATCAAACACTTCCTCCTTGATTCTTTTTTCATCGACTGCACAAGATACCATTAAAAACTAAACAGTACATGTGCTTCGCCATGTACTAGTAATGCCTCTACACCAGAAAGCTAATTTTATGATAAATGTATTACTTTTTGTAAGGTGGCCTACAGTAAAATATATTAGAGTGTATTAGGTTTCATGAAATCTTCAAGCGAAACTAACTGCAGCTCTTTGGCCGAGCATAAATCTTTCAGGGCTGGTAGTAAAGATTATAGATAATGAATTATGATAATAATTCAACTGCAGTTTAACGACGTTATCGAACAGGAGCAAATTAATGACATAGTTGGAATGGCAACACCATTACCTATTGACGAGAGAGAGAGAGAGAGAGAGAGAGAGAGAGATGTGAACTATCATGCGACGTAAATTTGACACATAATGACCGAATGCGCTTACAAAATTATATACTCCTAATACTCGCAGACTCCAGTGAGCCATTTTCAGCAAAATAAAATCCCTGGCGTTGTCGACAATAGAATACCAGGGCTGGCCCGATCATAAGGGAGATAACAGCCATATTATTAACACGATGGATTGCTATAACTCAATTCCTGCTAAAAGGAATCGTCCAGCGGTAGCTGGAACAGAATACTAGATTTGTCTCAGTCATATGAAGGTTTAAAATGTTGTACATTTCTATCTCTTTCAAGTGATTGATCAGTATATGCCATATTCGTCAACAGTTGTTCTGGAAATATGTTTACCATATATACTGAGTGGCAGAGTCCATTAATAGAAGAATACACCAATATTGAAATCTTTATCAATTTACAGAATACTAGCAGACCTGCCAGGCGAAGCAAGACCAAGAATTCAAAGAGCTCAAGAATGATAATGGATCAGGCGGCTACCAATCCGGCTGTGATAATATCCGGCAGTGACAAATCCGGCAGCGAAAAAATCCGGAAAATCCGCTTCGGCGGTCAGAGATCTGGTAGTAAGCTCCAGCAGCAAAACAGTCTTGCACTTTTCTGTTTGATCGCTTTGGTTTCGTTTTCTTTTCTTTCTTTCTTTTTCTTTTTCTTTCTTTCTTTTTTTTTTTTTTGCATAAGGATAATTACTGGATGCAGCTCTACTGTAACAGAAATCGATGTTGTTGCAAAAAATCTAACAAAATTTCAGAGCTCACAGATTTCAATGATTTATGCCTAAAAACCTTCCCCATGATGCCAGGAGGGTGTACACAAAAAATTCACTTTGATATCTCCATTGGTTTCGGAGATATGCGCGTACGTCATTTCAGCTTAATATTAGAGTACATAGAGATTATTGTGTACGGTTCCTGTGTGTGTGTGTGTGTGTGTGTGTGTGTGTGTGTGTGTGTGTTAACAAGATACGTTTTATCATGCTTTAGAAGTTATAGTACCACAAAACGGAAAACTCATAGACTGAAACACATCAACCAATTGGTCAAAGAGCGGAGCGTTTGACTTTGTCTTGTGACCTTGACCATTTACGGATTGCTCTCCAAATCGAACTACTTCATTCTTTCCTGACCCTCAACACTTCCCTAACTTTGGTCCACATCGAATCAAAGCTTTTAGAAATGGTCTTGTCCATTGACCTTGATCTTTGACCCACTATTCTCAAAATCAAATTTCTTCATCCTTGGGTAACTCTCAGTCATGCCACTAACTATTTTGATTTATAGGGCTGGACATAACCTTTCCCTATGATCCTAATCTGTAAAGTATTATACTCTAATCTAGTCCTTTCATCGTTGTTTTACTCTGAACCCACCCACAAAGTTTCGTCTAAATCGGACCGACACTAATTAAGTTGATCTTGCCATGCTACCTTCATCTTTCACCTTTCCCTATGACTTTGACGTTAGTTGACTGCACAATCTGATTCCTTTATTTTCGCCTTACCTTGAACCCTGCTACGAAATTTGGTCTTAATATGATAAAGTCGTTTAGTTTGACCTAACCATATGACACTGACCTTTGCCCCACTGTTTGAAAAAATATAGGTCATCCCCGTGGCGTGCCCGCAACCCTTCCACCAAATTTGTTCCAAATTAGAAAGTCTGTCTTAGTTATTTTGTTCTCACACAGACACACGGGTCGAGCTAATATTAAACTTCGACTGGTTACTCTCAAAATTGATTTTCTTATTTCCTACCTTACCCTCAGCCCTTTTTACTTAATTTGGTCTGTAAGTTTTTTTTCTTTGCGTTAACTTTGATAGGTCAGACTTTGGCCTATCCTTGTCACCTTGACCTATTGTTCCAAGGAGAAATAGATTTACTCCATGGTTGATGACCTGCAATCGTTCCATTAAGTTTGCTTAGAGTCAGATAAAAGCAGTTTGAGATATTTCACACACACACACACACACACACACACACACACACACACACACACACACACATACATGATGACCGGCTCTCTATTCGCGAGCGAGGGTGTAACTTCTCAAAATCTGCCCTCTTCGCTGCTGAAGTTTTAAGCATATTATGGCCCTTAATACTGGCAAAGTCGTCACTGCTTCCTGACTCATGATTTTTATTATTTTCTGGGAATTTAAATGACTGTCCCCTAAGATGAAGAAAAGGTCTGACAATAACAAGAATATAATCAATGGAATTTTTTCTTACTGCAAGGATTAAAAGTGTGCTTTAACCTACTTTAATCAATGAAGGATATGCAAACTGAATGAATAGCCTAAAAGTAAAAAGAAACCCACGAAAAGTCCGCCATGACACACAACGGGTCAAGCAGCGTCAGGGTGATACATCAAAGTGCAATGCAATGTTTACCCACACGTGCCGAGCTTCTTACCTCTGTCATCTTCCGTTATCAGAGTGGTAATGCATAAATCAGCAGAAGGTGCGACAGGAGAAGTGCCGGTGAGACGGAGGGTGGGAAGAGGGGACGCTGAGGGTGGCGGGGGAGATATGAGAGGAGTGCTAGAGGGGAAGGGAGGGAAGGGGTGAAGGGAAAGAGTACAATACTAAGAACATAAAACAGCAAAAGACCTACTCGTCCTTCAGAGGGTGTTTGTTGCAGAAAGGACTTTGGCTATGAAATCCATTGCTCTGACCTGAAGATAAGAGTATCAAGGCAATAAGGCTTCTCCTATCTGTTTGTGTGTGTGTGTGTGTGTGTGTGTGTGTGTGTGTGTGTGTGTGTGTGTGTGTGTGTGTGTGTGTGTGTGTGTGTGTGTGTGTGTGTGTGTGTGCGTGCGTGTGTGCGTGCGTGTGTGTGTGTGTGTGTGTGTGTGTGTGTGTGTGTGTGTGTGTGTACGGACGTGTGTTGTATGTGTCTGTGAGTCCAAAATAACTAATCAAAGTATCCTAATATTTAAAAGAGATCTCTCCCTATGCAGTTAATGACATCTTAATAGGGAATATCTTGTTTTTACGGCCATCATCAAGTAAACATTAATCTTTTACCCAAACTTTTGTAAATTACAAAGCTAATCAGTGTCAAGAGTGATGAGAGTAAACTTTTTTCCCTCTATTTTTTTCCTTGCAACCTTAACTTTGGGGAGCAACACAACCTTCAGCCCTCAGTTTTTTCAGTCCCACACTGCCTTTCGTCTCCTCAACTCAATTTTCTCTCTTTGCTTGTCTTGCCTTGCCTCTCGCTCTTCTACTCACACTTCCCTCACCACGAATTTTCATTTGTCTCACTCTCCTGCTTTCTCAAAAAGCTCACATCCCCTGTCTTAAATCTAAGTTTGTTGTCTATACATTTTGTTCATCCTTACATACCCTCTCATCCCATAAAGCCTCAGTTTTCGCCATAAATCCCTCTCTGTTGCTTTACTTTCTTTCCCTTTTCCATATTCTCTCACCTCACCTCTTTCTTTCTCGTTCCAAAACCACATTGTCTTACTTCGTTGCCTTGCTACTCACCCCTTCCCTCACCCTTCTGTCCCCATGCTCATATATCAGTTACCATGGATTTTCGCTCTTCTAACTCTCCCTCTGCCCTTTTCAGTTAAGCTCGCATTCGTTGGGCTGTACTGTTACATCCTCATTCACAGAGCGAGAAGAATGTTGAGATTTGAACTGTGTGTATGTGTGTGTGTGTGTGTGTGTGTGTGTGTGTGTGTGTGTGTGTGTGTGTGTGTGTGTGTGTGTGTGTGTGTGTGTGTGTGTGTGTGTGTCTTCTTGTCTGTCTGTCAGTTTGTCTGTCCGTCTCCGTCTCTATGTAAATTATACTGCTCTAGTAGTTTGCCTATCTATTTTTTACTAAACTTCGTTGAACGGTTGAGGGTAAGGCATTGAGTTAATCTACTGCTTTTGAGAACAACAGGTCAAAGGTGATGGTCACAGAGCTAGGTCAAACGCTGACCTAGAAAAATGAATTTAAGCCGTTTTTATCCGATTTAAGCAAAGCTTGAAGGAAGGGTTTCAGGTTAGGCAATAATGAAGTGGTCCAGCTTTTAAAACAATCAGTCGAAGACCAAAGTCAAAGGGCTTGGTCAAATTTTGACCTATGCCCGCGTTTGCTAACATAACTGAAACACTTTCTATCTTATCTGAACTAAACTTGATTGCAAGGTTAATGGGTGGCGAGCGAGTGAACCTTTTTTTTTTTTTAACTGTAGGTTAAAGGTCGTGGTCAACTTAGAGTTTTTATCCAGTACAAACAAACCTTTCTGTCAGGGTCGAGGATAAGGCAAGCGTAATTCATTCGGTTTTTAAAACAATCAGTCAAAGATACAGGTCTCTGAGAAAGGTCACAGGCCAAGGTCACTGGGCATAGTCAACTCTTACAGTTTGAATCTGATTTAAACCATACTCACTGAAAGGGTTAAAGGTCAGGCAAGTAACAGGACAAGGTCAAAGGTCGATCTGCGTCTGTGTGTGAGCAAAACAAGTAAAACAGCTTTCATTTGGCTTGGATCCAACTTGGTGAATGAATAAAGGACTTCCCAAGAAAATAAATGAAGGAGGAGCGTCAGTTGATGGGCTGACGAGCGATCGTGGATGCTATGGTCATACAGAATGAATGCATGTAACTAGGGTGATGGGAGGGTTATATCTGAGTTAATATAAAGTTGGAAGAACTTCTGGTTGGTCAAGACGAAGGTGGATGGGTATGATGAGTTCAAGAAAACAAGGTACGAAATCAGACTAGGCTAGAGAAGTGGCAGAGGATCATGTTAGTTTAAAGCATTAGGTACGGAGGAGGAAATGGCAAATGTCATGTCGTGTGACAGGCAACGTGAAGTGCTTCCACCAATAATCTCTATGCAGATGGTTACGCCTGTTCAGCAGCATCTTGATTCGGAAGGAGCGAATGTGTGAATAAATGTCTGTCGCCTTTCACTTGACGTGCTGTTGCTAGGCCTCTCATTCGTACCTTCTCTGTCCTTGTTTACTGTACCTTATCTCGTTCCACTCTTAGGTGAGAAAAAAGCTGATGATGATGATGATGATGATGATATACTGTCTTTCCAAGTACGTACAAACGTTGTTGTTTAATTTGGCTATTTTATATGCCATGACACAGTGATCATTTTGTTAAGTAAAAAAGCTTTGAAAATGGTCATGCAGTAATTGCTAATTGATTTATTGTTTCAGGCATAAAGAAAGTCAGGTTTCCATCTAGATCAGCTTCATGGTTTGTTCCGGGAGACGCTCACATAGAATTTCCCCTGGTCATGGTGGGAATTTATTCTGTTAGGTATTTCATTTACTGTGTCCTGCTGCTGTGTATATTTTAAAACTTTCAATTTTTGCTAATATTTTTTATTAGTTTTGTCTAAGACTCGGTTTTGTTAAAACATTAGCTTTGTTGCCTCCAGTAAGGGTAAAATCGAGTTTTCAACATGTTAGGCCTAGGCAGAGAGCTTATATAATAGCAGTAAAGGCAATGAGTACAGTTAAAAGATCAGAGACGAAATTAGCTGGACAAGAAAATACAAATGGTTATACATTCGTAGGCAACAGCTAAGAATCCAGTTCTTGCTTTTGTTAAAAAGTATTTTAGATTATATCTCATCTGTGAACTTAACTGGGTAGCATATTACAAATGAATTCCTTCATGTAATAAATTCAACATGCATACTGTGCCCTTTACATTATGTATTTAAGACTTATTAAGCACTGGGTCCTACTTCAGACTTTTGCTTAGGGACTCAGTGTTCCTTGTGCTGCCAGTGCCTATTACACCGCTCCAAACCTCCCAACGCAGACTCCGCCACATACATTTAATACCCCCATCAAATGCAGACATTGCACTTTGATTAATACGCGGTGAAGGCTATTACCAGTGAGTCAAGAGGGAGTCAATTCTCGCCTTCACGTATGTACATCAAGGAGATTAAGCAGTTTGCCAGATTACCATCCCAAGCCTCAGTGACTCCACTCTATCACACAATCTCTCTCTCTCTCTCTCTCTCTCTCTCTCTCTCTCTCTCTCTCTCTCACACACACACACACACACACACACACACACAAGGGAGTGTGGGAGAGATAAAAGGACGCCGGGAAGTTAGAGCAAGGAACTGAAGTCAAAGTGAGTATGGATATATAAGAAAGAAATGGCAAAGAGGATGATAAATGGATGTGTGAGGAAGAGAGTGGGAAGGGAGTGAGAGGTGCTGAGGGAGTATGAGGCGGGAAAGAAATAAGAGGTGGCGTGTGAGTGTAAGGTGAGGAGAGAGTGAGAAGTAGGGAGGAAGTAATAGGTTTAGAAGCAGTGTGAGCTGGAGATGAGGGAGAAGTGGGAAGAGAGTGAGAGGCGAGGAGGGAGTGAGAAGTGGGAAGGGAGTGAGAGATGGGGAAGGAGTAATTGGCTGGAGGTGAGAGGTGAAAAAGGAATGAAAGGTTGAGCTGGAAAGAGAAGTGGGGAGGAGAAGGAGTGAAGTGGGAAAGGAATGAAAGGTGGGGAGGTAGGAAGAGGGAGGTATGGCAGGAGGTACGGAGCAAGCCAGAGGAGAGAGGGAGTGATAGGTAGGGATGGAGTGAGAGATGGGAATTTAAAGAGAGATGGCAAGTTAGCAAGAGGAGGGAGAATGTGAAAGGTGGGGAGGCTGTGTGAAATAGGAATAGGGTGTGAGTAGGAAAGAATCAAGAGGAAGGAGAGAGAGAGAGAGAGAGAGAGAGAGAGAGAGAGAGAGAGAGAGAGAGAGAGAGAGAGAGAGAGAGAGAGGAAAAGGTAGTGAAGGAGAGAGAGGTAGGTAGAATGTTAATGAATGGGGAAAGGTGTCGAAAAGAGAAGTGGTTAAGTTGATGTGAGTGGTATGGAAGTTGCTGCAGAGGAAAGCATAACGAAAAAAAATGAAAAGAGAGGAATCTGTATAGAAACGTGAGAAGTGGGAGACGAGAGAGAGAAAGAGAGAGAGAGAGAGAGAGAGAGTGGTGGGATTTAAAAGTAAAAAAGTGAAGGGGGATATTGATAAAAAGTGAGAAGTGGGGAAGATGGGGAAAATGAGAAGAAATGTAGAGCCAGCCAATCCTCCATTATCCCTTCGGAAGACCCGGAAGGATTGGGACGTAGAAGGGTCCGAGGTTAGGCCGCTGGAGGTCGCCCTAAATCCCTGGTAGTGTGTCGGTGAGGGAAAAACATCTGTCCACCGCTTGGATTAGAACCGACCTCCATAAATCCATGACATACATCAACCATACCATCGAGGGAAGAAATATTTGAGTTTCAAAGATACGAGAGAGATTGAGAGATAAAATGAGAGGAAGTGGGGCTTTTGCAATAATGAAAAATTACTTAGTGTGAAAATAGAATGAAACTAGAAGGAAAAATACAGTTGGTGCTTGGCCGAGGTAGGGGTCTGAAATTCAGAGGAAGGTAGGGATAGGGATGGAAAGGGTCAGGATGGAAAAAAAGGAGGGAGATGAGAGAAGGGGCAGGAGGGTGGAAAGTAAAAATGGGGAACAGAGTGAGGTCTCAAAAGACTCTCTCTCTCTCTCTCTCTCTCTCTCTCTCTCTCTCTCTCTCTCTCTCTCTCTCTCTCTCTCACGACACATAAGTTACATTAAGGCTCATTATGAAAGCAGAGCCGGGGGAGATTTAGCTTCAGTGTTTAAGTGGATTAAGGGATTTAATACGGGAGACATTAGGAAAGATTTAAAAATGAGCAGGTAAGATAGAACGAATATAACTGGTTTCAGATTAGACAGGTTCCGCTCTAGGAGGGAGATAGAAATGGGCTTGATTGACTTATCCATCAATTGGTTCGAATATAACGCGGATGGTGAATCGAAGAAATACCAAGCAATGTTTTGGTTCCTGATTTACTCGTAGTCCCATCGTATTAAAGAGGTTAAGGAAGGCTAAGTTTAACCCTTTGAATTAGAAAAGTCTCCCCTGAAAGAACAAATTCCATTGGTGGTGTTGAAATATAGAAGCCTGCGACGCAAAGAATAACTAAACACACACACACACACACACACACACACACACACGAGAGGAAAACAACATCTTTAAGCAGAAGCGAGATATTAACTGGCTTCGGAAATAAATGCTTCAACGTATAAGGTTGCCATTTGGAAAACAGAACTTCATACGTAACACGGTTTGGTAAAATACACACTTTTTTTTAACCCAGCCCGCCCGGGTTTCATATTGAAAAATGTTTTTCTAATAATAAAACCCGGGTGAAAACCATTTCTTATACAAACCTTTACGTTTCTGCGTAGTATATATTTATATTTCTTGTTTTATTATTTCCACACATTTCAATGTTTATAAAATATATCTAATATATTATTATACAATATAATACTATACTCCTATTTCCTTTAATACCGTATTATATGTTGAAGCATGCAGGAATAAGATGATGAAATCTAGGGTTAAGATATTCATACTGATACTTGTTAAAAATACTAATATTGTTACTAATAATACTGTACAATATTAAAGCTTATTAAGAGGAGAATAGTTAAGAAACTGTTTCTTTTTAGGCCTAGTACAGTATAAGGTATGCAGCATTGTACCATTATTTACAGCATACTGTGTTGTACAGTGTTATGCATTTTTATTTCATCATATTTATATAATCATATTGTAAATATGCATGTTGTGACATCTTGTGCAAAAGACAATAAGATTCAGGTTATTTAGCCTAGAGATAGTCATCTTGTGACATGTTTAAAGAAACAAGCTTAAATACTCTTTTCAGGACGACACAATTAGGCAGTCTTTCTTGGACAGTAGTCAGTGGAGGGTCAGAACAGTACAGTGCATCATGGCAAGTAAAGGCAGACGCATAGTTATAGGATGGAGGGTGTCTGATGACACTAATGTTGAGAAGGGAAACAAGAAGCAGAAGTGTAGATATTGTAGTGAAAAAATAAGTCCTAAGGTAGAAATACAGGGAGAACACCTGAAGACAAGCGCTAAATTTGTCAAGACGACGTCTTCACAGAAAAAGTCCATGTAGGAGGAGGATGCTATAAGTATACCCACTGAAGAATATTTGTCAGGCACATCTACAAGCACACCACCGTCACCCAAAAGAAGTGCAAGTGACTCTACTGACTCATGTTCTTCCTTGGTACAGAGGATTGATAGGTTTGTACACAAGACCACAGATGCAGAGAAGAAATTACGATACAGTAATGGATTACTACTACTGAAGTACTATAAAATGTTAAATGATGTAAAAACACATTTACGTCTGCATTTGCTGGTTGATATATAACACCAAAAATTCTTGTATTTCCTACTTATTTTTTCCATTCTCTCTCTCTCTCTCTCTCTCTCTCTCTCTCTCTCTCTCTCTCTCTCTCTCTCTCTCTCTCTCTCTCTCTCTCTCGTTTCTTGTCAAAATTATTATTACTTCCCTTTCCAATCAATTTTTTTCTTTCTCACTTTCTCTTCCTCAAATATTATACCATCATCAGATTCTCCTTTCTACCCCACCCATTTTCACCTCTTACAGTGTCACCCACCCGGTTCATCCTCTCTTCTTAATCGTATTTGTCTTTCTTTCTTTCTTTCTTTCTTTCTGTATATTATATCGGTGCCCAATATATAATTTCACTTTCGTCTTTGTTGATAGTCTTCCCTTCTCTCTCCCCTACCTCTTCTTCCACGCTCTTCTCACTCCTCTTGTCTCTTTACATTCTTTCTTATAGTCTTACCCTTCTCTCTCATATTTATTAGTAATGACTGCGTTTTTTTTACTGGTAATGACTGCTTTCTTTACCTTTACCACTTTCAACTCACCTACGCTTATCATTTCTCTTATTCCTCCCCCCCCCCCTCCCACACCAGTTCGTTCCTTACATCCTTCTTTTCTTCCAGTATCATGAAATTATAATGTCATTTGGGTCTTCTTTCATGTCTGTATTTCATAACGTTCTTCCTTTTTTCTCTCTTCACCTTTTCTTCCTTTCTTACTTGGTTCTCTCTCTCTCTCTCTCTCTCTCTCTCTCTCTCTCTCTCTCTCTCTCTCTCTCTCTCTCTCTCTCTTGTGTCCTCTGCCCTGATTAAGCTGTCCCTTGAGCATTTGCACCCCAGGCGTTGCTTCCAGTCCAGCTCATGTTTGCAAGAGGATAGTCATTGGCTGGCCACTCGGGGGAAATTTGGGGTCGCTCTTGGAATCGTAGCCGGCTTTCCTGCCTGTCTCACTTTCTGTATGTCTGTCGGTTCTCCTTATTGCACTGTGGCCTCCCTTAGTCTCTCTTACGCGTATTTTTTATTTGAATGTGTCTCTTATTACATTTCAGCTTCAATTTCTCTTTCTGTCCCGCATTTCTTGTATTTGTCTTTTGGATTTTTCCCCCTTAGTTTTCTTATAGTACTTATATGAAATGAGCAAGCCAAAGGGTGTATGCATGCAAAACTGTCATTCCAAGAACAAAACTGATCGGATGACCTTAATATCTATAAACTGAAAGGTTTCTGACAATACTCCATGTGAAGACTGGAAGTTGTCGGCATTCTGCATGGGATTAGGGAAGATTCATTCTTGTAAACAACCTCTGTCCACGATTGTATGAGAATGCCAGTTATTGAAATGCACTAAAGAGCCAGAGAGGAATATGTGTGTGTGTGTGTGTGTGTGTGTGTGTGTGTGTGTGTGTGTGTGTGTGTGTGTGTGTGTGTGTGTGTGTGTGTGTGTGTGTGTGTGTGTGTGTGTGTGTGTGTGTGTGTGTGTGTGTGTGTGTGTGTGTGTGTGTGTGTGTGTGTGTGTGTGTGTGTGTGTAAAGAAGTGAGGAAGGCAAGCAGCAAACATCATAAAACTATCAGAGGAATTTCAGTCATAACGGTAAAAGGAAATCTATTTTCATCAGTACCTTGACTATGTTGTACTGTTGCTTTATCCTCCGTCATCTGAAAGAGAGGAAAATCATTAATTATTTTTTGTTTTAGTGAGACGTGAACATATTAACCTAAGATTTGCACCCAGATTCTTGTGCAGGCGGCTTTTAAGCAGTTATTAATCGCTTGTATTTTTCCACATTCCTAGACAATTAGTTTTATATTCTAAGCCCTGTTGATAAGGAAATGCTTTGCTTCACTTGACTGGAGAAGTTAGGGCATCAGTTTCTAACCATTGTTTCTAGTGTAATTCAACAAGCCTTATCAACTGCCATATTATCATGTACTTTAAGACCATTATTTACTTTATTGGATTCCCTCTTACTTTGTACGGGGTGGGTGGGTGAGGGGGGGGGAATAGCTAAGGAGAGTGAAGTTGGGTGGGTGGGGTGAATGGACGGAGTATGTGATTGGGGTGGATAGGTGGGGTGGATAGGTGGGCTGGTTAGGTGGGTGGGCTGGTTAGGTGGGTGGGCAGGATGAGTGGGTGGACTTGGTGGGTGAGTGGGCAGGGTGGACTTGGTGGGTGGGTGGGCAGGGTGATTTTGGTGGCTGGGTGGGAAGGGTAGGCAAGGTGAGTGGGTGGAGGGCATACACACCCCTTGATTCCATACCTGATCAGGGTGGGTAAGGAGGTGGGTTGGTTTGTGGACTTGATGGGTAGATGTGGCTTGCTGGAACACAAGGCAGTTGACGGGTTTACATTGCTAGTACAGTACAGTTTAAATGGTCATGGAAAGAGGTGATAGTCACTACCTCAAGGCAAGCATGAAACAGGCATTTTTTGAGGGTATTTTGGCATATGTAGCCCGTGTAGATTAGTGGAATAAGCTGAATATTAGCAATTTCTTACAGTTGTACATGAAGCATTATGTTTAGTCATACTGAAAGTGGGGATTGTGTACATTACTAGAAACAGCGAAAAACTCAAGAATAGAAACTGTATCTCACGAAATGTTGAGCCGTTTCGGAAATGAAATAATATTAATAACTGGTTGGATGTTTGGTGAGCCATGAATAGAAATGATGTAGAAATTTACTAAAAACAGATTACGTAGCCGTTAATTTGTAGTTCTAGTCATTTCAGTTACATAAGTTGGTTAGGGAGGAGAGCCTTATGAAATGACAATATTCACCGCACATGCTTTAGCCCGCATGAAGAACCGTTACACAGCTCCATAATCATAAAATTTCAAGGTAAATGTTACACACACACACACACACACACACACACACACACACACACACACACACACACACACACACACACACATGATTACTTACATATACATGAAGAGTGGATCTATATCTTAACAATATTTTTGAATACAGTTTTGGTAGAACAAGATGAAATTTGGTTTACCACTATCACGCTCCTTGTGTGACATATTATGGCCCATTAAACGAGGAAAAGTCACCTTGTGACGAGCGTAATATATTGCTTTTGGCGTTAGCAGCGGGAAACATTATAGGTCTTTGAAGGATTTTAAATCCGCCATCGTAATCCAGTATCCCACAAACATAAATAGTTCATGGATGAGTGAAGGTGTCCATGATGAGTAAAATCATCTGACATTGGCCAAAATAGAACAAAAAGAATCGTCAGTCATCGTCTGCTGAATTCTTAAGCATGGCTTGCTTTGGTCACAAATGAAGCAGTAATATTATTGATACAGAACTTCCAATCTCAACTTTATTATTCATGCCACTACATGAACTACACAAAGAACTTATCAATACGAGGAATTTTTCAAGTATTGCTGAGATAAATGCAAACCTCAAGTTAGCCCCAAACTATTGCAAACAGCCTACCAACTTTAATCCTCAATAATGAACAAAAAAGTGGGAGTTGGGTGCATGCCGGCTGACCCGTCAAACTGCCTGCAGCCACCAAACTTTTCCCCCTGTCCTTTCACCACGTTATCCCAATATATATATATATATATATATATATATATATATATATATATATATATATATATATATATATATATATATATATATATATATATACACAGTATTCATTGTATATCAGTGTACATAATGTTTATCTATCTATCTATCTATATAGATATATATGAATATACCTAGATAGATAACTATGAAAACTACATACACGAGTTCAGACACGCACAACCACGCATACACTCACACATATACAAACGCAAACACAAGTACAAACAGTGTCACAAACACAATCACCACGGTCTCTCTCTCTCTCTCTCTCTCTCTCTCTCTCTCTCTCTCTCTCTCTCTCTCTCTCTCTCTCTCTCTCTCTCTCTCTCTCTCTCTCTCTCTCTCTCTCCACTTGTATTTGAATGGATCCCCCTCCATTTTTTCCTTGGCCTCCCTACAGTAGTTATTTCGTGGGTCACTAATTGGAACCTGCATGACGTCAGGAGTTTGCTTTTTCTCTTATGTCATAGCTAGTCTCTCTCTCTCTCTCTCTCTCTCTCTCTCTCTCTCTCTCTCTCTCTCTCTCTCTCTCTCTCTCACACACACACACAATCTCGTGAATGATGACCAAGGCGTCATGTCAGGGATACAAATCGCATCTCACCAATTCAAGCATACATTCTCTCCCCAAAACTTTTTCTTTCCTCTCCTTCAGTTCCATCTTTCCTCCGTTTCTCCCATGTCCATTACTTTGTAATCTCATTTTTCACTCTCACCCTATCTTATTTCGCCTTACTCTTTTCTTGCTCAATTCCTCGTCCACTTCTCCTCTTCCCTCCTTCCTTTTCCTTCCCCCTTCCCGTCCCCTCTTCCTTTCATCCTTCTCCTTCCTTTCCTTCCCCTCTTCCTCTCCCCTTCCCTTCTTAGATTTCACTTTGCGTCTGATACTGACCCATATTCCTTTCTTCCCTAAATTTCTCTCTCTCTCTCTCTCTCTCTCTCTCTCTCTCTCTCTCTCTCTCTCTCTCTCTCTCTCTCTCTCTCTCTCTCTCTCTCTCTCTCTCTCTCTCTCTCTCTCTCTCTCTCTCTCTCTCTCTCTCTCTCTCTCTCTCTCTCTCTCTCTCTCTCCCACTTCATTCGATTGCCATCCATATCCTGTTTTCTCTCTCTCTCTTTTTCGTTTTATTTTTCCCTCCTCCACTGTCACACACTCTTCCCTCTTTCGGCAATTCTTTTTTCTTTCATTATTTCTTCTCCTCCCTTCTTCTCTTTCCTCCTTCTTCTTCTCCTCCTCCTTCCTCTTCTTCTTTTTCCTCCTATTCCTCATCCTCATCCTCCTCCGTGAAAAGGTACCAAAAAGATGTGGATATGAAGTAAACAGAAGGGTGAGATTTTAAAGACAGAGGGGACAGACGTGAATATGAGGCAAACAGATTGGTGTGCATATGAAGTAAATAAAAGGATGTGAGTACCAAAGCAAAAACTGTGAATATTAGCCAAACATCAAAATAAAAGAATGAGGCAAAACGAAGGGTGAGCATACGACCTAAACAAAAGGATGTGAATCTGAGACCAAAGGAAAGGATGTAGATGTGAGGGACAAGAGAAGATGTAAAAAATGAAGCAGAAGAGTGAAGGATGTGAATGAGACAAAATGAAGACAGTGAATATAAACTGAAAAGGGGAACACTTAGTGGAAAGAGAGATGGAGGAGAAGAAACTTAAGAGAGGAATGAACTGCTGAGGCAAGAGGAGGAGGAGGAGGAGGACACAGAAGAAGGCGGCGGCTTTGATTTATGCTTATTGACTGCATGAGGGTCACTGATGCAGATGAAAAATTTATGCCAAGTGCCAATCATCCCCCAAAACACGGCCCAGAGTTATCAGTTTACATTCAGGTCCACAATTGTGCTGCTGAATGAACAGAGACTGGAGGAAGCAGACTCATTCCACGAGTCTGACGGGCCTGACAGGGAGGCATGTGAGGATAAAAGGACAAGAAGCAAGAATGGAAAGAAAGGGGAGGGAGAAGAGCAAAAGAGAAACGGACGGAAGGTCGGAGAAGAGAGTAATGAGCAAGGGTGTAAACAAAACATGGAAAGTGTGACGAGGAAGAAGATGAGAGACATGGTAATGAGAAGAAAGGCAATGGGGTGAAGCAGAGAAAGGGAAAAGCCCAGCCTGAAATGTACGAGAAGTCGAATAAACAAAAAGAAGGAGGGGAGAAGGAGAAGAAGGAGGTTTCCGACAGAGCCAAGGGAGGTTGAAAAAGAGAGGAGAATGATCAAAGAAGAAGGAAATAGAACATGGAAAAGGAGTGGGATGAGAAGAACAGAGAATGATGGGTAGCTGATGGTAAGAGAGAAGAAAAAGGAGAGAGGTGAGTAAATCATGATAGAAAGAAATGAGAGAAATGAGAGAAGGGAGATGAGGGACTGGAATGGTAAGAGAGAAAACAATGAAAGATGGCAGTGAGTAAATTATGACAGAAAAATTATATGCGGGAGGGAAAAAGAGGACAAGGAAGAGGGAAGATATCGTATGAAATAAACGTAGAGAAAAGAAGGAAAGGAGAAGGAACGCTTTTATTGTAGCGATGAAAGGCAAGGGTGAACGAGTGCTGATGAGAAAGGATCTGGAAGAAGAATAGCGGATGAAGCACGGGAATAAAGGCATGAAAAATGAGAAATGTGAAATTAGGGAAATTTGGTAAGTAGAGACGAGGAGGAGGGAGTGTACTGATAGGCAGATGGAGAGTTAACGATATTGAAAAAAAATGGGAGTAAGGGTAGTGGAGAAAAGGGGAGGGAGGGCAAGCATATAGAGACGAAAGATATGAAAGGTATGAAGACGGGAAGATAGAGGGGAAAAAAATAAAAGAAGAGTAATTGGGGGACTTAAAAAAAAAAAAAGTTGAAAGAAGAATTTAGAATGACGATAATGGAGAAGGGGGAAGGGAACATGAGTGTAAAAAGAATAATATGAAAGATATGAAGTGAAAGAGGAATGAAAGGTTTGAGGCGAAGAGATAAAGGAATTAGTATTATGGAAAGTAGAAGAAAAAGCTGCACAACGAAAGAAGAGATGGGAGTAAGAGTAAATGAAAAAAAAAAAAAAGAGGACGAAAAGGCAGAGAAGAGAAAAGGAGGAGAAGAGAGAAAGGAGATAAGAAAGATATGAAGTCAGGGAGACAGGATAAAGTGGGGGGAAGGAAGGAGTGCATTCGGGAATAGACGAAAAATCTGAAGGTGTAGGGAGGAAATTGGAGTGTGGCTGAGGGTGAGAGAGAGAGAGGAAAAAAAAAGTGGGGGGGAGGGAAGAAGGGGAGGGGGTAGCGTGAGAGTAGAGGGAGAAAGAAGAAATAAAAATGAAATTAGGGAGAAGAATGTATTGAAAAAGGGAAGAGAAACCTGAAGGATGATGAGATGAGGAAAGAGGTAGGAATGAGCTAGAGTACAATGGTAAACGAAAATATAAGAAATTTGTAAGATGCAGAGGTAGAAGTAGCATGTGTATTAAGGGATAGACAAAGAGGCTGAAAGGCGAGCGGAGAGATGGGAATGAGTAGGGAGAAGAGACACTGTTAGAGTAGAAAGTACAAAAATTATAGCTTTCCAGCTGGGGAAAAAAGAGAAGGATGAATGTGTTTTATTCTTGCTAGCTCCGCGTAATTTTCTATAAGTTAATACGATCTCTGTTAACGAAAGGGTTAATGAAAGGTGTATCAAACCCCTCAGATTCGTATAGTCTCTCCAAAGATAAAATTGTCATCAGGTAGCAAGAATAAACGAACTAGCAACATAAGACCGTCTCTGGCACCAGATTAACAACCGTGACACTACAATGTTAGCTTGAAAATATCGAATCTTATAACAACCAGCCCAGGGAGCCTGCACATGCGAGACGCCCTTTCTTTCCCATTCGGTAGTTGCAGTACCCATCCATTGGATATCTGCTCCCTGCCTGAGGTCAACATTCATATCTCTGGCCTTCGTAAGCGATCTAAGCCTGTTCTGAAGAGCCCTATCATAGACAGAATCAATTACCCCATTATGGAGGTCCAATCGTCTAGAGAGTGCTGTGTTACCCTTGTTTGATGTATTACCTTTGGTTGCACATTTCAAGGCTGAATCTTAAGATGCCTTACCAACCCACCCATCCACCGCGAGTTGTATATCAGGAGCAACAGGATGACTACGCAAGTTTCCACGGAGATATAGTAGCACACCAACTTAAATTTCATTCATTCATTTATCACCCAATCATACGTTGCCCCATGAGGAGCGTAGGAGCCCGGGGCTAAGCATGTTGGTCCTGACATTTAAGATGAGAGTGACCAGCCTCACTCATCCCTGAGTGGCATTACGTGAACAATAAACCTCAACCATCCCTTGGATACAATCCTTCACTGGCTCAATCCGACTGGAGCGCCGTAATTACCCACTAAACCACTAGGCGCCAAAATATGGTTATATGGTTACCACCCAGCGTAGTAAATGGTTTCCCGGTGTACAGGAAACCATTTGGCTTGTCACTCAGTGTAGAGTCACCCACAGGCAGAAGGAAGAGGAAAAAATGAAGCAAAGAATGACAGAAGAGGGAGTGTAAAGTCACCCGTAGGCAGAAGGACGATGAAAGAATGAAGGAAAGAAAGACAGAAGCGGATGGAAGGAAAGAAAGATGGAGGAAAGGAAAAGGCAGACACCCGAGAGCAGCACTACATCGAGTGAGTGGATGGTGAGCTCCCCCACTTACCACCAACTTAAAAATGTAAGTAATGTCATCAGACTGAAAACACTAATGCTCGCTCACTTTTTGGTTGCAAACTTTATATAAGTGAAGGCACACACACACACACACAATGTTATACCCAGCTTAAGCTTGTGAAGTTTTATAAATACAGACCACTGACTACACGTGTTTCTACCACCCACCCACCCACACCCACACACGCACACACCCACACCCACACCCACACCCACACACACACACACACACACACACACACACACACACACACACACACACACACACACACATACTATCAACCAAAAAACTATCGCACAGTTTGGGGCACGATGGTTGTGAAAATGAGCGAGTTTTTCAGAGACACATCAATCTATTAACCTGTTACTTAAAAAAAATATACCACCCAATATGTGACGATTTATGCTATTTCGACTCCTAATAAGTACCAAGGACAATACTTCTACTTTTAATTACAGGGTGCTGCATATATCACATTGCTTCGTCCGCGTTTCACAATGATTCGTGCGGTAAGGTGTGCGATACTTTTTTGGTTGACTGTACACAAAGACAAAGCTGTTCTGCCGGCCTAGGACTACTGGCCAGCAGGGGGAAAATAGCGGTACTTTGTATCTGTTCGAAAGAATGGAGAAGAATATGATCTTATATCTATTCCTCCTTGGGCAGAGACAGTAGGGGTGGAAAAGAGGAGAATGAGAAACTAGGAGAAGGGAGAGAAAGGTGGTGAGGGAAAGGAGGAAACTGTAGTCAGGGTCAAAATTTTGCCTGGCATTCTGCTACGTCTAGTTAACACTTATGGCGTGTCCGTCATCTTTCTTCCTGAAGCATCATATCAAAGAACTTAATCTTTGGACAGAGAAGCATACTACGGCTCTCTCATTTTACTCATTTTAAACGAATACTTACTTATCATTAGCCTGAAGCTGAGGAAGAGGAGATGTAGGATACAACACGAAAAAAAAAATGTGAGAAGGTGGAAGAAGACAAGGTGAGGAGGACGAGAGGTGTAAGTCTGAATGGATAACGCAGAGAGGAAATGGTGAGAGGGATGATGGAGAGAAACTAGGGATGAAAGGGGATTAGGAGGAGGGATACAAATCTGAGTAGACCATGCAGATAGAAAGAGAATGAGAGGGTGGGAAGGTGACAGAATGGGGAAGGCAGAGGATGACAGAGGAAAAAAAGGCTAGTAGATAAGGAAGACAGAGCGTACGATGGACTGAGGAAAGACAGTGTGAGGGATGGAGGGGATAGGGTGAGGGGAAGTGTTTAAGGGGAGTGGGGGGAAGAAGATAGGATGATCAGGAAGATACAATGCCGATGGGGGAAGAAGTGTAAATCTGGGTCGGAGATTGGAAAGGTAATGTTTTGGTTTAAGCCTTTATCGTCGGGAAAAATGTGACATTACGTCACCTTACACGTGCGTCCTGTGGGAAGACTGGCCGAAAGTAAGTTCGCAAAATGGCAGTGGTTGGAATAGAACACCTGATCTTGAATATAAACTATGTTTTGTTGGCGTATAATCATTTGATTCTTAAATACACTCTTGAGATATTATAAATGGTTTTTATGACTCCGTAACGACTCTTCCTTAGCGATTTATTGTGTTAAAAATACCCCATTATCCTCTGGTATATTGCTGATACAATTGTGCAGCAGAAAGTTAATAATGCACACACATACAAAAGGATTATTTCTGTGAAGTATTCAAAATCACTAGTTTAGAAAAAATGTCTACCAATCATTTTATTCCACTTGAAATTCGATCTACTGGGGGGTATGATGAAAACTTAGAGCATGGACAAGGTCTTAGCTTCTTTTCTTTTTTTTTTTTTCCTTTCCTTGCGATAATTTCCGCAACACGTGATGATTACAGAACATGCACATGCAACCAATCGCGAACTGTTACTGTTGTTGTCTAGTAAAACTTCAAAATACCAGCTTTTCACTCGATATGAGGCCTTTCAACCAGTGTGAAGCTTCCCTACAACAAGGGTTAGATTAGAGACTGAGCAGGAACTATGTCTAAAGAGGGTACACTGTATCATCTGGCGAGTTAGTCAAATTATTTCCTAAGAGCAAAAGTGAAGCTACAGTTTATATACCTAACTTAGGAGATATTTTTCCGTTCGCGGGCAGAATATCACTGCGGTTCTTCATCCTTTTATTAGAACTTCTTCGTGCCTAAAATCATATTGTAGTGTTTATCTCATGTTACAGATGAACATTTACGATGAAGGAATTGTAGTATCAAGCTCAGTTAAAATGGACAGACTATAGTCAAAGGGCACTGATATTCAGAGACTATATCCTTGGATTTTATTTTTGCTGTCTAACGATTTTATTACGCTGAGAACCAACCTACCGAACGAGAGGTATTAGATATCTGTAGCTATGTATCTATGTCAGTCCATATTGTCCACTACAGAACCAGATTTTCGCGTTGGAGGGAGAGTAATGGCCAGAATTAATCTATAGCCATGACGGTGGAGTAGGAAACGGAAAGGAGTGAAGAGGAAGAGTAATGCATATAACGTCGAGCTGTTGTTGTAGTGACTCTGTGTGTGATTGCCACTGGTAGAACCGGAGGGGTGCAAACGTGAGCAAGCACATGAAATAGTATACAGCACAACCAGCACCCACTTTAAATGTCCTCCACGGTTTGGGTTTGTATCACAGGTCCGGGGCACGCACAATCGCACATCCTCATCTTTACTCATCCCCACAGCACGAGAGATTTTTCACAAGATGAATGAAATCATCTTAAGGTGGTAAAAGTAAAGTATAGAGAAGTCATTGACCTGAAAGGGTTAAACCAGAAAGATATGAAGGATTACTGGAAAATTATTAAACCCCTTCACTACGACTGCGTATTTTTGTTGTTTGCTCGTGCTGTCTGCAAAATACATTATCCAGCCTGGTAGAGAGTTTTCGCTCTGAAGACCTTTTTGAGTTTCCCGTTTGAAAAAACTCTTGTGCGCTTACAAATTTATCTGAAAGTAGCAGTTCTAAATGGTGTCCTCTAGTTAAAAGACCTAATGTGAAAAAAAGAGGTAAGAAAGAGTAAAGAAGACCGAGCGAGAGTGTGCGAGACAGACTGTGTGTGAAGAAAAGAGGAAAATGTGGGTAACAGGGATGAGGTAATTGTGAAGGCTAGAGAAAAGAAAGTGATAGGAATAAGGGAAGAGTGAAGAAAGGAGGAAAAAGGCAGTGTGTGAGGAATAAAGGTGATCTAAAGAAGACGGTGTGAGAGGGATAAGGGTAGTGAGAGAAAAAGAAAAAGCAGAAAACGAAGATGACAAAGACGAAGACGAAGTAGGAGGAGGAGGAGGAGGAGGGCGACGACGACGACGACGACAACAGAGAGAGAGAGAGAGAGAGAGAGGTAAAGAAAAGAGGATAAAATAGAGCCAAGAGGACAAGCTAATGAAATGAATGCCGAGGGAACATAAGGAAGTGACAGAGAGAGAGAAAGAGAAGAGGGAAAAAGGGAAAGGAAGAAGGGAAAGGAGAAATCAAAAGGAGAGAAAGTAGGGAAAGGGAGAAAGGGAGAGGAAAAAAGTGGAAGAAGGAAGAAAGAAAACGAAAAGAAAAATAGGGGAGAGGGAAAGGAAAATGCGAAGAGGGAGAGGAAAAGGGGGGGAAGGAATGGAAAGAAGGTGGATGAAAAGGGAAAAGGAGGGAAGGAGAAGAGGAGAAAGGAAAGAGGGGAGACGGAAAGGAAAAAGGGAAGTGATACAACAGAATAGAGAAGGAAATGGTTGGGGAAGAAGTATGTGTAAGAGGAGAGATGAAGAAAGGCTGTGGAGCGATGAGGGGTCTATGAAGGCACGGATATCCAGATGAAGAGGGCAGGATTACAAAGGCGTTAAGAGGAAAAAATACTCAGTGGAAGGGCTATTTATCTGTCCCAAGGTAGGCTGCTGGTGGGATGGGAACGTGGGATTTACTGTGGCAATGGAAAAGAGGATTTAATAGTGAAGTTATCTCAATCTCGTCTACATTTTCAATCGTAGTCAGCTGGAAAGTGCGTGGCTACAGATGAGGTACAAAGATTCCTAGTTCAGAGGGTCAGACTCTCAGTATTTACATTCATGTACTGGAAGGGAATGATTATGTAACACCAAACTTTGACTACTGTAAGAGTTTATTTCAGGCCGTTCAACTAGACATAATATAATTTTCAGCGACTGATAACAGATATAACATCTTAAAAATCCAACCACTGCACCACAAACTTGTAAATTCAACTGTATGCGACATAAAAACTGGCAAGAAATCTGACTGGTGGTTTGAACGAATGAGTATATTTGAGAAAAAAGTGAGATACGAAAAAGATAAGTGGGATATAAGAGAGAAGAATGAAAAGGAGACAGTAGAAATAATAAGCAGGAGTTGGAGTGAGAATTTTACCGCTTCCAAGGAGGTGACCTACTTGCTGGAACAACCCCCACCCCTCCCAAGACAGGAACTGAGCTCTTTAGTGACATTTGACCATAAGATGTTTTGTGCAGTTATTCGTTTGTTGTTTATAGACCACGCTTATTATTCTTGTCGGTAATGAAGCTCCCTTGCACCTGCTCCTTACCAGTTTAATTCCATAAATTGAATTTTAATACTGTTGTCTGTGATACTTACGCAATCTGTGTCAAAATTAGTAACATATAAACAGTATATAAGTGAGGTACAATATTGAGATAATATTCTGAGGTGTTGGTAAGTCTCCTAAACTGACAAGAATATGGGTCCGTGACTCCATCTTTATATAATATCCATATTCGATTCCCACTGCTTTGTTTATCAGCGTTTACACTTACATACTTTACACCTGAGTACCAGTTCTCGCTTTTCTCCTTCCATATTCCTCTCAATTTCACACTGCATCTACGTGAGTTGGAACTAATATGACCTCGTGAAGGGCAGTGGGTAGGTATGAGAAGGTCGTGGAAGAGAGGAGGTGAGGGGACCTGTGAAGTGAGAGCACTGGAGGGAACAGGGGTTTGGGGAAGGGTGAGGGCGAAGGGAGAATGGAAAAGAAAAAAGGGAAGGAGTGTAGCTTGGTCAAGGAGAATGGTAAAGAAAAAGAGTAGGGAGAAGGCTGATGGGGATAGGTGAGGGGAAGGATAATGTCAGAAGCTCATTGGAAAGGGTGAGAGGTGATGGGGAAGGGTGAGGACGAAGGGGGAGGGGAAAGGTAAAGTGAAGGGAAAGGTTTAGCGTGGGGGATGGGGAGGTGAAGGGAGAGTGGAAGTGTGAGACGAATGGCGAAGGAATGGGTGAGGGTGAAAGGTCAGGGAAAGGGTGAGGGGGAATGGTGAAGGGTGAAGGGTGAGGGGAGGAGCAGGGCAGTAGGTAGGGGAAGTAGAAGAGAAGACTGGGATATTAAGGGGGCGACTCAGTAAAACGTAAGAGTACTGGCAGGGTGAAGGAGGAACGAAGAGGGAGAAGGAACGAGGAAGGGCAGGGAGGGTGATGAGTGGGGAAGGTGAGGGGTAGATTGAAGGAGGAAACGTTTAAGAAAAAGGTGGAGTAAACAGAGAGGATATAGGGTGAGAGTGAAGAGCTGACAGCGTAAAGGGAGGGAAGGAAGGAGGAGGGAGGAGTGCTCACAGTGTGACACAATGAAAGGTCAGAGTATTGGAAGCGTGAGGGAGAAAGGTTAGGGAGCTGAGGGGATGACTAAGTGAAAGATGATAGTATTGGAAGAATGGGGGAAGGGTAAGTGTGAGAGGGATGAGGGAGGGAAGGCTGAAGAAGGGAGTGGTATTTTCTTTGTCATCTAAGGCCTCTGTATATGTTCCAATGCTCACACAAACTGACCCATCTGTTTATTTTTTTTTCCGAATGAAACCCTCTGATACGAGAGGCAGGTTTCCTCTTAGCAAAATAAAATACTCCGGAAGCGACTAATTTATCTTCATCATTGTCGTCGTTGTCATCACCATTATTAACATCACCATCAACACCATCATCGGTATTATCGTCTCTTTTCCACCCAGAACTGGGTGGTGGGACACGATGCCGGAAATATGCCATGTCAGTGATGGAATTTATATCGCCTGGTTTACTAGGCGATTATTGTTATGATGTTCACTATCAGAAAATAATTGGATGTGGTTGATGGACACGAAAGGAGTGGAAAGAGCTGGCATGGTGATGGGTGGTGGAATATGCTGGGAGAAACATTTAAGAAGATGGGTGTTAAATAGGTACACTAGTATGGTGCAAGTCAGAAGCTGGAGAGCAATTATAGGTCAGGCAGGATGGACAGAAGGGAGTGAGTGGAGTGGGATGGATGTGCTAAGGAGTTCGTAATGGAAACATATCTCTCTTAAATCTGTAATGGATCGGGTGGGGGTGAGCAAAATAGTTGGCTGGGCGGAGGGAAGCAGGCACGATGGACGTGGATAGTAGGACTGGAGGGGGGTAATATGCCATGTAAAACTGGGCGTCGTGGGACTGACAGTACCGCTGGGGCCATGAAAAAACCCTAAAGCCGAAGTTAAATCTGGAGCACTGCTCGCTGAATGAGGGGATATTTCCAAAAATTGTTTTTTTCAAACAATCATATCTTAATAACTACACCACCTAGAACATTCAGTGAAAGGCCAAAATACTCATCAGTCCTTCATTTCTCTACTGCAAGTGTCACCAAATGTTTTGGTGTATGAGTTGTGAAATGAGAAAGTGATAATGAAAGAGTCACTTTGAGGGGTCATGGAGAGGTTGTGTCCAAATGAGAATGCGAGTCTGTGGCTAAGACAGTCTGTCTGGAGCAGGCAGAGGTGGCACAGGCAGGACGGGGCTGCCCTCTCCTCACTCAACCCATACTCTTCTAGATCTTTCCACTCGTCACCTGCCCTACCCACAGCTGCATGAATGATTCATCACCCTGTATGTTCGGCCAGCTTTTTGTCCTATTTTTCAGACTGTTACGGAGTGGTGCTGTGTCTATGGCGCGTGGCAGGGGAGAATACTAAGGTTTATACATTACAATATAAAACAGCCGTACATTACTTGTCCCGATTGATTGCTTTCACTTTCACTCCAACACTTGTTTTGTATAGTGAAGGATACAAAACCACTGTACTAGTAGTTGCCCCAAAAGATCACTTTCACTTTCACTCCAACACTTGCTTCCAATTCCATAGTTTTCCTTATCTTCAAAAAACTTACGTAAGAGGCATATACTTCTCTTAATTCTTACGTCACTACAGGAATGGCACTCATTTCAATGTTTTTATTTTGGTCACTTTTTATCTGCCTTGAATTCGCCAAGCTAATCGAAAGCTCTCCATATCTCTAGATCGTCCTTATTGCTTAACATTCTCTCCACTCTACTCCGACTCATAATCCTCCTTGTGATTATCGCCATTTAATGACACTGATGCTTTCTATACCTAGCACTCCTCACACACTCATACAGTGACTCAGTTATCTGTGTCACACACTCATCGGAATTTGCATCCATATCGAGAGCCTCATTCTCAATCAGCTTCTGGTGTAACAACTCTATATTCGTGTCTTTTACACTGATGGGTTTACTCATAACTGTCTCAATCTTGGATACATGTTCGTGAAACACAACATGATCAGCTAACCCTCCTGCATGAGTTTCCAACTCTTCCAGGTTTGTTTCACAGCCTGACATTGTTACTGATAAGGGAGTGTTATCACTAGGTAAATGATCTTGCTTGATAACATGCACATCATTCACTCTACTCAACATAATGGGCTCAAGATGCTAATGTCTAATTCAAACATCCACTTTTTACCCCAGCGATATGTATTGTCTGCTTTGAAGTGACAATCATGTATCTATAAGTTATTCAGGACTGTCATTCCAGTTTCTATACACGTAGCAGAGAAAATGCTTCCGTTATCGTTTGGGTACTGAATGGGGTCTGGTACGAGAGGGTATGTAAACATCATCCTGTACAGCAGCTGTGCAGGGTGGGGATCTCCCCAGCAATTTGCCGAATCTCGCATTAAAGTCTTCATTAAGAAGGAAGCTATCTACCGTTGCCGACATCTTTAATTTCTCTTGAAGAAAATTACTTGGGCTGACTTTACTCTGTGACCTTGCCATTTGGCCATTCCCCATGATTTTAGCATTTATTTATCGAAATATTCAGTAATTTATTTTAGTCTAATTTCTTTGTTCTCACCTTACCCTGAACCCTTCCACAGTGCTTGATCTAAACTGGACCAGAACTGTTTAAGCTGACCTTCCCATGTGACTTGACCATTGACTTACAGGTCTCAAAAAATGCAGGTCAATCTCCCGGTGACCCTCAATCATTCCATCTAGTCTTTTTAAATCAAATCAAAACTTTTTTCGTTATTCTGTTCACACTCAGACACGTCTGTCGAAATTTGATCTTAACCTGACCTTTGACTAATTGTTCTTCAACTGATCCCATTCATATCTGCCTTACCCTCATCCCTTCCACCAAGTTTGGTCTAAATCGGATACAAACTGCTAAAGTGGACCTTTGCAAGATCATGCTATGACTGAACCAAGAGATCTTGACCTTTGACCTGCTGTTCTAATAATCAGTGGGTTTACTATTGGCTGACCTTCAATCATACTATTAAGTTTGGCTAAAAATTTTATCAAAACTGAGAGGGGAAAAGAAGGTGTCTGTATTGATGTGAGCAAAAGATGGAAGAAGAACATATGAGAGTATGGCTCAGTTGGCTCAAGGATTATGTGAGTAAGATTGAAAGTTGGGCTACAATTGTGGGCGATTGTGTGCGTGTACGCACCAACGCAAGATCGTGCAAGCAGAGTGAGAGAAGAGTTCTGGACAAATGTGAAAGTGTGCATGGAAAAGTTTGGAAGGAATGAGAGAGTGTTTTTGATCGGTGATATGAATGGTAAAGTAGGGAATGTGAAGGTGGATGGAATAGTTGGTGAGTGGGGTGTACCTGCTGAGACAGATGAGAATGGCAGTGCGTTATTGGACATTTGTGCCGGAGGGGGTTGGTGATAGCCAATACCTTCTTCAGGCACAAAATGATCCACAGGTATACATGGCGAGTGATGAGAAGGGTGGGTGGGGAACTGAATGAAAGGAAGGCAATGATTAATTATGTGTGTGTGGATGAAAGGATACGAAGATGTGTAATGGATGCAAGAGCTTATAGAGGTTGGGGGAGTGAGCTTTCTGACCACTACTTGGTGGTGGCCAGAATCAAGACCCAAGTAAGATGGAGAAATAGAAGAAGGGAAGGACGGGAGGAAGTAGTAGTTGCAAGGAGAGTGGAAAGGTTAGAAGAGGATGAGAAAAAGGCAGAATATAAGAGAGAAGTGGAGGAACGATTGGGCAAATATGAATTGGAGCAGATGGGGGAGGTGGTAGGTGTGTGCAAGATATTCACAGAAGAAATATGTGCAGCATGTTTTGTGGTGTGTGGGGTGAAGAGAAAACGGAAGGGGGTGCAAGGAACAGCATGGTGGAATGAAGAGGTGAGACAGGCTGTGGCACAAAAGAAGAAAGCATACATTTAATGGGTGAGAAATAGGGGTGTGGAAGAAGTTGAAAGGCGGAAGAGAGAGTTATATGTAGGAAGGAAGAGAGAGGTGAAAAGATTAGTGAGAGAGAGTAAGAAGACAGTGGATGAGAAATTTGGAAGGAATTTGAGTGTAAAGTGGAGGGACTGTAAGAAAATGTTCTGGAAAGAGGTGAAGAGAGTAAGATAGGGTGGCAGTGAAATTAGTAGCAGAGTGAAAGATAAAAATGGTAGATTACTAGTGGAGAAGGGAGAAAAAGTGGGCAGATGGAAAGAACACTTTAAGGAATTGTTGAACATAGAGAATGGAAGTAATGTCAGTATATGTGGCTGGGGAATAGATGGTAGGAGGAAGGTGAGAAGACAGGAAGAAATCAGTAGGATAGAAGTTGTGGAAGCAATGAAGAAAGTCAAATTGGGGAAAGCCCCAGGAATTGATGGAGTGTGTGGTGAAATGCTGAAGCATGGGGGAGAGATAGTAGTAGAATGGATGTGGAAGATGTGCAGATTGGCCTGGGAGGAAGGTAGAGTCCCGGAGGATTGGAAGTCAGGTATAATTATTCCCTTGTACAAAGGGAAAGGGGAAAAAGAAGTGTGTGGTAATCATAGGGGCATTTGTCTTCTTAGTGTAATAGGAAAAGTGTATGGTAGGATACTTATTGACGGAGTTAAGGAAATAACAGAGGAATTAGTTGGAGAAGAACAGGGAGACTTTAGGAAGGGAAGAGGTTGTGTAGATCAGATATTCAGTCTTAGATCTTTAGTGGAAAAGTTTCTAGAGAAGGGAAAGAAGTTGTATGCGGCTTTCATGGATTTGGAGAAAGCATATGACAGGGTGGATAGACAAGGATTGTGGAAAGTATTAAGAATATGTGGAGTGGATAGGAAGTTGTTGAATGCTGTGAAGAGTATGTATGATGGTGCTAAGGCTGCAGTGCGTGTGGATGGTGAACTGAGTGAATTTTTCTCTTTGAAGGTTGGGTTGAAACAGGGATGTGTCATGTCTCCATGGTTGTTCAATCTGTACATGGATGGGGTAATAAAAGAGGTACAAGGAAGGGCAGTGGATGTTGGAGTGGCCCTAGTGAGAGAGGGTAGTGTCTGGAAACTCCCTGTACCGTTGTTTGCAGATGATACGGTGTTGTTAAGTGAAGACGGAGGGGAGCTTCAAGGCTTGGTGGATGAGTTTGGGAGAGTGTGTATGAAACGGAATCTAAAGGTGAATGAAGGGAAGAGTAAAATGATGGTCTTTGACAGAGGTGAAGTCAGTGAATGTACAGTGAGGTTGGATGGTGAGGAAATGGAAAATGTGAGTACGTTTAAGTACTTGGGGAGTGTGATGAGAAAGGATGGAAGTTTGGAGGATGAAGTGCTTGAAAGGGTACAACAAGGAAGAAAGGTTGCTGGTTCCTTGAAAGCAGTGATAAGAAACAGGGAAGTGAGCATGGAAGTGAAAAAGTTACCACATGACAGTATTGTGATACCAACTCTAACGTACGGAAGTGAAGCTTGGACGTTGTTGGAAGGACACAAGTCAAGAATGAGAGCAGTGGAAATGAGTTAATTAAGAGGAACCTGTGGAGTCACATGGAGAGAGAGGCTGACAAAAAAGGATATAAAGGAGCGTTGTGGTGTGGATGTGGATGTGACAGGAAGCGTTAGGAGGAACACACTGAGGTTGTCTGGCCATGTGGAGAGGATGGAGGGTGAGAGACTGACGAGGAGAGTGTATGTGAGTGAGGTGGAGGAGGGGAGTGGGAGGGGGAGGCCGAGGATGAGATGGAGGGATGGAGTGGAGAGGTATATGAGAGAGGGGTGTGTGAGTTGGGAGCAGGGCAGTGAGATTTCGGGGGACAGGGCGACGTGGAGGCGATTTGTTTGTGGCCACCCTGTACGGGATTAAGGTGTCTTGCAATAGATAGATAGATAGATGTTCGAATTGTTTTATTCACACACCCCCACCCACCCGCCCACCCACCCACCTACCCCCATCCCACACACACACACATACACATATCAAAAAATACCCCTCTCGATTCTCGAACGCGGCTGTAATCAATGTCTAACGTTGCATTACGGCACAATTCCGTTTCACAAATGCTGACTGAAAGTGAAAGTTACGATAAAGCCGGCTAATCAGATTTCTGTATTCGTCACTTTTCTTTAACAGTAGATTAAAAAAAAAAAAAAAAAAAAAAAAAGATAAGGAAAACGGACTCAAGTAAATTAACCCAAGTAAATTAAAAATTCACACATGTGAAGAAGAACTGACATGTAGTGCAGATTTAGGCAAGTTCCTTATTGCCTTATTCAGGGGTAACCCTAACCCACAACATCTCGCATGGAATTGTGTACTATACTTTTTGGCCAAATGAAAAAGAAATGGGAGAGCATCGATTGGTTCCTGGTACACCAGGGTAGCCGGCGGGTGCACTGGCGCCAGATTTGTCATTTAGACTGGTGGTGCCTAGGGTCAGCTGGCTGCCAGCTATCTCCACGTAGGGACGTAACAATAGCCATAAGAGTGTCAGAGGGGGAGAAAACCGAGGAACTGGACCTGATTCATCAACATAGAGGCAATTGATTGAATCTCTGCAAACAGTTCAGCTTCATCAAAGGAAGCAACAGCTACAGAATGACCTGTAAAGAAAATAAGGGAGGAAGATTAAGAAGTAAAGATACTGGAGAGGTTTTTGCCATGGCCCTTCAAGATGTGGGAAGAATCTGAGTTCGCAAGTTCAGTGTATTTGGATTTTTTTTTTTTTTTAAGTTAAGTGTACGTGATTTACGATAAGGTTGGCACTGGTACTGTATGAACACCACCTTGTTTTGGACAACACAAGAACAAGTGTAATTAAACCAAGACCTTTTGCCAGCAGCCAGAGTAAGAAAATGGATTATATGTTTCCATGCCCAGTGAAAATCAGACTAATGTTGCCCAATATCCTCTCAATCTGCAGGAGCCAAAATACCACTGATTTCTTGAGAGTCCGCAGTCCTATTGGAACAACAGAACAGAATTAAGGTTGTGGCTGGAGGAACCAAATGGAGAAAAAAAAGAGACAGACAGCAGAATGATTAGCTGCAGGAAAGGTACGGTGTTATTTATGTTTGAGTTCACTCCAAGGCACAGTGCTATACATACTGCTTTAGGCCACTGAGAATATTAGTGATGCAGACTAATCCACCAGGTGCATCAGTAAATGCAGAGGAAATCCAAAGCTGGTGGTGAACATCATATAATCTAAAATCAAGATTTCAGAGAATGGAAATACTGAAAAAAAAAAAAAAAAAAAAATGTTCCACTTTAGAAGTAAGATAGTCAAAGACCCAGGCGAAGTTATTTGTTGAGGACAAGGAAACATCAGGGAATATATTTAGTTATAGACTGACAGGACAGCGGTTGGCAAAGTGTAAAGGATTTATATGATTCATGTTGTGGCTGTCGTTGCTGCAGCTGTACCGACGAGCAGCTGAGAACCCACACCTACTGGGCGCTACAGTTACTGACCTTGAAGTATTTGCTGATCAATAAATCTCTCATTTTCAAGATGAGTGTTGCGGTTGTCGCCTTTGCACTGCGAACAATGTCAAAGAACTCACATCCATGACACGGATGTTTCTATCAATCTTGCAGCTCCTACAAAGCAACGATACATTCACCGTTTACGGACGAGCTCCACTCACGCCTCCACCGTGCCAGAAATATTACTCGTGTATGTTTCTGATGCTTTCGTTCCAGTTCCTTGTTACTGCATGACATAGAATTTCTACTGAGTATTTATCAATGTTTTCTGTAGCAACAGAGGTAACTGAGGCAGCATAATTTTTTAATCCCTTGAATTAATTAAAGATACATCATTACCTACTAACATCTTAGCAGTGCTATGATGCAAAAATCTTTCGAAACATTAATATCAATGTCAAACGCAGAAGTAATACTAGTAGCCGTAGGGCCTCGCATTGTCTAGGGCCAGACAGCCAGAAGGTCGCCACTCATTCTTTGTCCGCCCCAGAACGCATATTGTGAGTATTTTACCCTCACTGTCTTCGCGTGCCCAGGGATAATACGGGGGGGGGGGAGGAAGGAGACGGAACGAGAAGAAAAGGTGTAGGTGAACGAAGAAGATGAAGAAGAAAAAGAAGAGGGAAGAGGAGGAGCGATATGAAGTGGAAAGGGGAGCGGAAAGGGGAGGAGGGAGACACGAGGAAGAATGAGAAGGAAGAGGAATGAGAGTGAAGAAGAGAGGTAAGGGAAAGAGAAAGATGGAGACTGAGGAGAAAGAGAATGGGAACAGGAACCAAAAAGGAGGAAGTGGGTGATAAAATAGGAGAAAAGAGAAAGGGACAGTGAAGAATAATGGACGAACAGTCACGAACTGGATTGACAAAAATAAAACGACTGAAAGACGAAGAAAGAGTTGCAGAAGCAGATAAGTAGTTAAGTACGAAATGAGAGAGAGAGAGAGAGAGAGAGAGAGAGAGAGAGAGAGAGAGAGAGGAAAGGTACGGGTGGAAATGGGTGAACGAGAGAAGAGGCTGGAGGAAGAGAGAGAGCAGAGGAGAGACACAAGCAGAGGAGAGAGAGGGAGAGTGAAAGGGACAATGAAAGGGAGAGGAAAGGGGAGGAGCCCAGGGCTGCTTGTATTATGCTAATCTTTGGGACCTTGGCCACAACTCTCCCCCCTCCTCACTCTACCCACACTCTCGTCTACTTCACAACTTCCCTCTACTCCAACTACCCCTTCATCTCCTCCCGTCCATCACAGCGCGGACCTAAACTGGCTTCTCTATACAGTGACGTCTAGCCTGCTACATTCTTGCTACTGTCAGGTTAGGGGATAATTTGCTAAACAGAAGTTAGAATACTGCCTTCAGTAACTACCTCTTTATGACAGGGGATATCCTAGGTAGAATAAAGTCGTATGACACCAGCAAAAATACATTACTGTCGTCCTCAGGTTGACAAGGTAGATGCAGTGATATTATGACATACAACCTAAAACTTATTATGGAACTACACGATCTATTCCTCCCGTCTGTCACAGCACGTGATTTCAACCAGATCATCTTAATCACAATGCTAGCTTAACACACTGGTTATATCTTACCTAAACAAACCTAATCTAACGTAATTTAACCTAACGCAACCCTGCTCAACCTGACATAACCTAACCTGGCCCCTTCTTTATTCCGCTTAAAGATGGGGGAAGCAAGATCCAGAAGACAAGAAAAGAGAAGGTTCTGTACGAAAACGGGAAGACTACCAACATACGCCCAGTGAAATGGGGTAGACACTGAGTCACACACATTCAGGCTTCCATGATCCTGGCTCCACCTCACAAGCCTAATAATCAGAATTTTTGCTTCCTTTTGGTATGGTCCCTTTTCTTTATGAATGCGCTTCACATAGACCTACAGGACAGAAACCGTTCGTCGACTGTCAGTTGATAAATATATATTCATTCATTCTTCTGCAATTCACTTTTAATTTATGAAGTAACTCCTTTACACCGCCCACGCAGCCACACACCTGACTTTGTATATTTCATACCGTTGCCCTCATCTACTTTAATTCCTTTAATCTTGGCTTCACACAGCGCCATCACATTGTACTTAGCATCTTTTAATACATTCACTACTTCCCTTCTCTTCCAGTGGTCATCCATACGTGTCACATTCCATACAGAAACATAAACATGACTTCTTCCTGAACCCTTGGCAGGCACAGAACCCGGATCCTAGGCTTCGTTAATGTTTGCCAGGGGAAGACTAGATGGTGGAGATCCCTTACCGCCCCACCCACCCCCATTTGGCCAGCTAAGTACGCAGTGTTAAAGGGGACAATACTCTTTCTTTTCTACTCCACACCCTAGTGAGAGGTTTTAAGGTAACCACCATGTGTAATACTGAAAATTACTTCCAGCCGAGCAGGAAACAATTTGACGTGTCACATAGTGTGGAATTATCAGCACGTAACTACATCAAGTGTCTGGATGGTGGACACCCCGGTCTGCTACATAAAGTTAACAATACAACTGCCCCTTTCTGTTCCTCCAGACCATTAGAGCAAGAAATCCAACATTCACCTTCGTAATCATCCCCATGGTTTTGAACACTCTGGCCTAACCAGTCTAACCTAACCTACAATGTAGCTTATTTGATTTATTCTTTCCGTCAGTCACAACACGCGATCCAGCCCAGGCTTTATTAACCCTCGAAGTATTTTTTGGTATATTTTTGCTATCCTGATATGATTTTACTCAGCTTAAGCCACAATTTTCGTACAGGTGGCTTTAGCCTTTACTATCCCCCTTCACTATCAGGTAACTCGTTTGAACTCAATAAAAATGCATGAGTAAAGCAAAAAGTACATAATCATACTGAGAAGGTTAATCAAGCATCAGGTCTCCAAACCCCGTCGTAATGCAGCTAAATCTAACCTGCTTTAACCTTCTTAATCACACCCCGGCTCTCCACGCACCCGACACGCCAACCTCAGAGTTACGGTGGGTGTCGTGCCTCAGCTAATAAGCTACCCCCGTGGTAAGTAAATGGCACCCGTGTTCAGATTTCACTATAAATTGTTTGAAATTGTGGTCATTTTGGCTCTGAAATCGCCTGCCAGAATATGCTGTTGGCCAAGTTACAAGCTATTTACAATCCAGATATGAAGAAAATTTGCAAAACTCAACGGAATTCAGTCACCGCGTTTCACATAAAGCCAATCCATATTAAAGAGTCTAGTTGACATTTAGCAGGCATTTTGGTGACCTTGACCTTGACCCCAAGTGCCCACGAACTCATCCAAGATATTGGTCGTGTCTTGATACCCTGAAGGTTTCATGTTGATAGCTCATGCCGTTCATGAGATATAATGGTAACACACACACACACACACACACACACACACACACACACACACACACACACACACACACACAGGCGCGGTCATGAACCCCTATAGCTCAGATACTTATCATTACCGTTACTGGGGACTTTGGCGCAAAAAGCATTGCCTAGTACGAGCACAATGAAAACGACCGCCAGGGGTTCGACGTTGCATCAAAATTTTAACATGCACAATCCCGTACAGAAGACCTGATACAGTCATGGTGGAGGGTGAACGCTCCTTTCCACCCTTGCTCGACGGCGGGTCGTTGTTTGGTCATTTCCCCAACATACAGACTCAAGCCCAGTAAGAGTCGATCTATGATACTTTCGTTTCACAGTTAGGACTGGGAAACTGTCATTGTTTTCTATAAAGTATCTGGGAAATGTTTGCCCACTCTTGTTACAATTTTCAGAATAATACCACCAATGAAAATGAAATGACCATAACATTAATTACATTACAGGGGCTTCGTATGACAAACTTCGTCTTGGAGGCTAGAGTTTCAGATTCGTGGTAGTGAGTCTGATTCACCTGAGTAGTATATTCCGCACAGTTGTAGTTAAGTTACTAAAGCACGTATCCATTTAATAATAGGTGTCGAAGATATCTCAGTCATCTTTCAAAAAATGTCCGTACAAAATCTACCACTTGTAACCTTGGCTTCATCCCTATACTCATGGTATAATGGATGACGTAATAGGTGTGAATGTAACGCAAGAGTACCATACAATATTGAACGTTGAAACTAGATGCAGAACAGAATATCTCTAACTGTAAAGGGAGGTGACTGGACTGGTTAATGAATGAATATTTTATAAAAATTTGCAATGCATTTTTTTAAGTAATTAAAGGAATAGCTTTTTGATACTATTTTCTCTGTGACTGTATAAAGAAATCCTACATATACTCTGGCGATACTGATAGGTTAGAGATACACATACGCAGTCAGCGGCCGGCCAAACCACACACCGTCAAAATTATGAAGTTTCAGCGTCTTGAATTATATCATGATGAATTATTTATAAAGGTTCCAATTTAATCCTGCACTTCAGTCTACGGTTAAATTGTTTTTCTCTGGTTAAAACCAAACTGGCTTACCCAGGATAACGTAAGACGATTTCACTTGGCGCTGCAAAACCTCCCGAAAGATGATGGTTGAGAAATTATCACTTTTAAACAGCATTATTTTGTCCCTGTTGTATTACTTAAATGGGCAAATCGTTTAAGAAAGTAATTATGAAACAAACACTTCCCCAATCATCTCTAAGATTTTAAAGCCTCATAGCAGGGCCGATTAATTGTGTTGGTGGTGGTTTGCTTTAAAGTGTGGATCAGACAGCAGAGCTGGTGCTGGCCCTTTGTGGTACTCATGTTAAACAGCCCGGGCTGCCATGGAGAGAGAAGGCGGCTGAACTTGATGATTAATGAATATTTTTTGTGATATATTTAGAGAGGAACTTAAGAATAGTTTGCTAGAAAAACTATGTTGCTTTTTATTAGAGAAGTAACTTGCCTAATTTACTATAATCATGGGTGTGTGTGTGTGTGTGTGTGTGTGTGTGTGTGTGTGTGTGTGTGTGTGTGTGTGTGTGTGTGTGTTGTAGCGTAGCCGAAACTGGAAAAAGGGTTCCGATTAATCTTGCCATGATGGTCGCAACTGGGTCACAGATGAGCTCGTTTCAATATCATCTCGACTGAAGTCTTCCAAAAGGATGTTTTGACCCGTAATAATATTGTTTCCATTGATAAGGTAATGGAGGCTGGGAGGAAAGGAGGATTGTGAGGAAGGAGGAGGGGGGATGGAAGGAAGAAAGGGAGGAGGAGGGTTAGAAGGAAGGCAGCGGGTGAAGGGGGAGAGCATAATGGGGAGGAGTAGACGCTGAGAATAAGGTTATGGGGAAGGAGGTGCGGAGAGGGCGAAAGATAGAAGTAACGGAGATTTAAGAGGAAGAGGGAGGAAGGATGGAAGGAAAAGAAGGGTTGGAGTGAAGGAAAGTTTTGAAACGAAATAGTAAAGGTTAAAAATGGAGAGAAAATGTAGTAAAACATGGAAGAGAGAGAGTATAGGATGCAGGGAAGGAGGAAGGGTTTGTAGGAACGAAAAGATATATGGACGGAAGGAAGGAGAGAATATACAGAAGGACAGAAGATATGGAAGGCAAGAAAGATAGGTATATAGAAAGGATGAGAGTCATTTTTTTTTTTCAGCTTAAAGAGAGCACCCTGTTAGTTGAAGATTTGCTGAAGGCCTTATAAACCTCTAATCCACCCTTTTCGACTAAAGACATCCTAATAATGGTAAAGTTACTTCCAAATAAGAAGAAAAATAAAAATAAATAATCTCACTGAATGATTTGATTAAAAGAAGAGCCGATAGGGAGAGTTGGCAGATGGAGAAAGTTAGCGTTAGAATTTATGCAGACACGCTGGAGATGAGGAGATGCAAGGTAAGAAGACAGAGAGAATACGACATAAGATGAAGGAATGGAGGCAAATAAAAGGTGAATGGATGTTATAATGAAAAAAAAAATGTGCTGAGACCAGGGGTGAAATATTGGTATACAGGGAGTTGTATATAAGCCTGAGGCAGATTAAGTAGAGAGAATATAGATACAAGGAAATACTGAACATAAAATAATGAAACTGACAGACTTTTGGAGCGAGATAGGAGTAAACAAGAGGAGGGCGGAGACAGATGAGAGAGAAAAGGTAAAAGAAAAAAGGAAATAAGAGAGAGAACAGAGTTAGTGCAGAGAAGGGATAATATATATATACACAAAAGAGAAGAGACCAAATTAGACTGAGGAGAAAAGATGATGACTAAAACACGAAGGAATGTCAGAAGGAATAAGAAACGTAGAGCAATAGGGAGGACAGAGACAGCAGATGATGCACAAGAAAAGACAGAGTGGAGAGAGAGAGAGAGAGAGAGAGAGAGAGAGAAATGGTAATAGGAAGTGAGAGGAAAGAAAGTAAAGACTAGAAGTAGCGCAGTGGAGAGGAACGAACTTATCTGGAAAACACAAGACCTTTGGATGGCAGAATATGGAGAGAAGAAGGAGAGAGGAAAGAAAATACTGGAAGGAGCCTTACGGGAAAGGTAGGGACTAGAAGTGTCTGCATGAGTAGATTATTTGCATATTCCTGCGGCTGAACAGGGGGGGGGGGGAAGGCTTGAAAGAGTGCATCGGGGAAAGACAATGGCCGAAAAAAGAAAAAAAAAAAAGCTAATGAATCATGACAGAGAAGGAAGAACTCAGTGAAAATCGAAAGGGGGGAAAAGGAAAATGAGGGAAGGAAGAGAAACGCAAAAGGAGAGCCAGAGGAAGACAAGGAAGACTGAAATAGGACAAATACCTGTGAACAAGGACAGACGAAGGACACAGAATAGTAAAAATCTAAACCTGGCGACAGATTTAGCGATGAAAACGGGGGAACTAAAGAGGCTTATAAGGAGGAATACCAGAGGGAGAGAAGGAAGGCTGCAAAACAAAGGATTTCAGTAATCGAATGTTAGAGAGAGAGAGAGAGAGAGAGAGAGTATAAAGTAGGTAGAAAGAATTAGAAAACTAGAAAGGTGAGTACAAGAGCGTGAGAATGAAGACTGAAAGAAAAAGGAAACTTATGAATAAGGAATCACATAGGATGAAGGAATTAGGAAGGTGAGAATAGGAAGTTGGAGAGACAAAAAAAAAAAACGATAACGAGAGAATATACAGAAGTTGAAAGGGAGGAGTACCAGTGATAGTAGGAAAAAAAAAAGGAAAGACAGTGAATAAGGACAGAAAAGAAGGATTTGGGGTGAAAAATGAAAGGTGGAGAGAGAGAGAGAGAAAGAGAGAGAGAGAGAGAGAATATATATATATATATATATATATATGTATATGAAGATAGCGAGGAACAAATGAATGGTAACTGTCGATAATCATAAAAAATAAGAATGAGACTGAAGTAAAGGGAAGAATGAAGAAAACAAAGAGATGAGCTGAGCTAGAGTGAGGGATTAGCTTAGAATAAGCACTAAATAAGAGCCAGGAAAATAAATTACAGATAAACGTTAGGAAACTATGACAACATTGTATGGATCAGGCGTAAACGAGCTAGACAAGACTAGTTCGCCTATCATAACCAGGCGGAGATATTCGTCCATTTGCTGCTAGTTTCTGAATCTTAAAGGTAGTATAAAATGATAGCACGGTTCTGTATTCTTTCCATGGCATTTCCTTGTGTCTAGTATGTTACTCTTTCTCAATAATTTAGCGCTCAAAATGAAGAGATGGCATTTTCTCGGCTGGCTTACAGTGGAGAGAGCAAAGGCAGAGCGTAGTAAAGCAACTAGACCTATATGCAGAGAATAATAACGGGAGAGAAGATGGAGTAGATGGGCTAGGGAAAATATAACACAGATATATATCGGGAGAAAATTACATGGTAATAAGACCCAGGTGTAAACAAAGGAGACACGATTACTGTAGGCAAAGAAAGCAATGGAAAAGCCAAGCCTACACGCCGGGTACATGAACACGAGGGATCGAGATGGAAAAGGCGGGGCGCCGGGAAAGAGGTGGACAGGACAAGTACGACAGGGGATAGAGGAAAGGGACGACGTAGAGAGATAGGGGGATTCATGTAAGAGTGGAATTTTTCGTATCATAGAGGGTGATCGCTCGGGCTCGTGATATTGGAACGTGTAACGCTGAGGAGACACAAGGAAGAAGAACGAGGAGGGAGAGATGAGAAGGGAAGGAAGAAAAATGAAAGCAAGGAAAGGAAAACGGACGGATATTGTAGCGAGAGAAGGAAATACAGAGGGAAAGGAAGAAAAATGAGAGTAAAGGGGGGAGGGGAAAGAAACTGAAGGATATTGTAGAGAGAAAGAAATACGGAAGATGTGATATACTGTGTAGGGAAAAAGGAGAGTTACTATCGAGGAGAACGGAAGAAGTGAATGAGAAGCGCGAGAGGACGTATTCTTGTGACGGACAGAAAAGAAAAGGGGAAGATGTATGAGAAAGCTTAAGTAAAGTAGGCCAGAAAGAGAGAAACAAGACAAAGAGCATAACAAAACAAATAAGAGGAAACAAGAGGTATATAATTGAGCAGACAAGGGGAGCCAGACAGAAAAAGGGGAAAAATAAGAAAGAGAGTAGCAGTGAGGTGAAGTAGATAACAGTAAGAAATGATAGCTAAACAACAGAAATGAAAACAGGAGGGATTTAACAGAATAAGCGAGAGGCGTTACGCAAAAATAAAGAAAAAATTGACAGTGACTAGCAAAAAGGGAGGTGAGATATATCTATACAATAAAGAGAAGAAAAAACAACAAATGCAAGAGGGATTTATCAGAGATAAAAGGTAAGCTGCAGATGGAGGTGTGTGTGGAAAGTAATCGTATGAGAGTGAGAGTAGAAGAGGAATTAAGGAAAAAAAAAAAAAAGGATAACACATCATAACGTGTATAACGTGCATAACCATTGGCTATAACACAATGAAAATTTTAGGTTACGCTGAGTCGAAGGAAAAAGGTTTATAGTGGTGGTGTTCCAGTGCCCGGGATCCTGATGGTGATGGGTCAGTGAGAGGACAGGTGGTGGTGGTACTGGTGGTGGTGGTGGTTTTGTCGTGTGGATCAGTGTTGGTGATGGTATAGTGTGTGGGTCAGTGGTAGGGTTATAATGTGAAGGTCAGAGGTGGTGGTGTGACTGTAGTGTTTGGATCAATGGTGGTGGTGTGGCTGTGATGTATAGATCAGTGGTGGTGGTGGAGGCATGTTGGCGTTATAGTGTGTGGGTCAGTGATGGTGGTCCTGGTGATGTGGTGTGTGGGTCAGTAGTGGTGATGTTATAGTATGATCGTCAGTGCTGTTGATGGTAATGTAGTGTATGGTGGTAATGCTTTTGAGGTGCGTGGGCCAGTGGTGGTGGTGGTGCTGCAGTGTGTGGACCATTGCTGGCGTTGGTGTTGCAATGTGAGGGTCAGTAGTGGCGGTTCTAGTGTTATATTATATATATATATATATATATATATATATATATATATATATATATATATATATATATATCTGTACCTGTACGGTATTCATAATTCGCCAGTGGATAGTTGACACCTTTTTTCAAAAGTCCTTCCTACACCCCTGGTCGGTAGGCATGACATTTTTGGATGCTGTGTGGCGCTACTGCAGTGATAGGGCCCGAAGCCGTGGCGTTGCATGCAGGGAATAATCCCCTTTTCCTGACCACAATATTTGCCGTTACTTCCTTCCCACGCACTCTATATTCCCATTCCCTTCCCGCTCACACAGCCTTGCCTCTCCTTTCATCATCCCCTTTCCCTCTACCCTTCCTCTTCCTTACTCTCCTCCACCTTCCCCTGTGCGGTGTCCTACTGTATATCTTCAAGCTCTCTGACGTCCGCAAAACTACTGTTGCTTATTTCCTCAAATTATTCAGGTATTCTCCTCACCCAAACCCTAACTTTGTTCCTAAACATACTGCCCAAGTTTTCTCTATCTTTACTCATACTTCTGTTCTGCCTCCAGTCTTTTCTTTCTTTTTTTTCTTCCGTTTCCTGCCTTCTCATTCTGCCTTGCCTCTCCCTATTGTCAGCTTTCTATGTTTTTGTCTTCCCTCTGCGTATTCAATCCTCTCTCTCTCTCTCTCTCTCTCTCTCTCTCTCTCTCTCTCTCTCTCTCTCTCCATTTGTATTTGAATGGATCCCCCTCCATTTTTTCTCCTTTTGGCCTCCCTACTGCATTTATTTTCGTGGTTCACTAATTGGAACCTGCATGAGGCCAACAGCTTGCTTTCTTTTCTCTCTTATGAGTCATAACCTAGTCTCTCTCTCTCTCTCTCTCTCTCTCTCTCTCTCTCTCTCTCTCTCTCTCTCTCTCTCTCTCTGGTCAGGTTAGTTTGTCTCCATCTTTCTCTCCGAACAAGGAGTTTATGTTGCAACCCCATTTCAAAAACTAAAAGAGAGATTAAATGGGCCAAATTTAGTGGGTAAATACCCCATGTCCCAGAGAACGAAGGGAATAACTTTTGGGACCGATTCGGATCGTATTACAGATTCCCGGAAAACACTTATCTGCAGAGAACGCTAATAAATGAGTGAGATAATCTTAACCCACTATGAGAGAGAGGTTTGGAAATTACGTTGCCCTTCTCAGAGAGATGCGCTCCACAGAGAGTGCCCCTCTAGTTTTCCATGTCTTTGTCTCATTCCTGAGCACAAGCTGTCGCCTCCCTTTTTTCTCCCCGCCGCTTGTTCTTCTTTCTTTTTCCTCCTTCCTCCTGACCTTTTCACGCTTTTGTCAGCTTATGACGACTCGTCTTCGTAATTTTTCATCTTTTCCCTATTCTTCGCCAATAAGCATGTCACTTCCCCTTTTTTTCCCACCTCAACTCCCATGTCTTTTCACCCCCTTGCTCTCTCTACTCTCATTTTTTATAATTCAATCTCTGTGTTACGATCTTCCCTCCTTTCGATTTTCCATGTCTTCCTTTTTTTCCTTCTTCATGTCTGTGTACCTCACTTTTTTCTCCCCACTATTTTTTTCTTTCTTTCCTCCTATTTACCTTCATCTTATGTACTCCCTGCAATCTTCTCGTTCCTCTTTCCTGCATTTACTCCCCGACTTTGTTTGCCCTTTATTTCTTCCTTCTCCTTTTTCCTCTCTCTCCATACTTTCCTCCTTCCTTCCTTCCTTCTTTCCCCTGCCCGTCGCTCTGCCTCCCACTCACTGCACTCCAAGTGTCCCTGACGGGTATCCACTCACTTGTCTCCACGGCCCACGTCACACCACACTTGCCGTCTAATGAGGAGAATGAACTGAAATCGCCGCCTGCTCACGAAAGAACCCAGGTAAAGGAGGCCTAAATTATGCTATTTATGATACTTCCTGATATTCCATCTAACGCATTTTTCTTTAAATCGCTCTTTCCATACACCAAATAGTGGTTGATATCCACATTACTGAAACGTTATTTTACTGATAATTGATTCACTGAGACGTATCCTAATAATGGTTTATGTTTTATTAATCCCGTAACTGATATTCATTACCACAATACAGAACTGGCATTAATGTTTTATTAAAAGTTGAAGTTAAAATGGACAAAAAAATAAAAAGGTAGTGATGGATGCCCAGTGCTGGACCGAATGAGGCAGACACAATCACAGAAACTGAAGCTTATATGCGAATTTTGACTACTCCACGACACAAATGCCAAATTTGACGATAAAAACATTCTCGAAAACACACACAGTAAATTGATTTAATATTCATTATAAGCTTACAGATGTTGGCAGGTAAATACTAGTATGTAGTGGCCATTAGAGTCTCAGTGCTAAAACAAAACTTTAACTCCTTTAATGCAATTTTTTTTTTTTTACTCAGGCTTTTACTGTATATTCAGACAAATTTCTTCTGCAAAGGGAATACTTTCTTGTAATGAAGATGTTAGGCATGATTTTCATTAACTCCTTTGACGGCAACAGGTCTCTTCATAGCTAAATATAAACGTCAAATACTAGGAAGAAAAAAATGAATAAGACGTCATTTGACTGAAGGGATTGCACAATGTGCCATCAATTAAGCTTGATGAAAACCGATATACCAAATTCCAGCTGGTCATGAGTCTTTTAAAAAGGCTCACTGAGGTTCCTCGACCTGAATCACTTCCTCTCCACAGTACTGTTAAACGGTCAAGTTCGCTGGACTAACGATGTGTGCTTGAAGGGGGACGGGGTTGGGGAGTAGACACCATGCAATGCTTAGCCTCGTTCTTCATCTCCTTGGAATTAGGTTTTCTGGCCATTTTGACGGTTATTCACCCAATATCTTGGGATGCAAGGCCACTCCATCCATCCAGCTTAGCAGCAATGGGTCTCCTGCGTGTCACCCTTGCCATACTCATTTCCTCCTACCAGCCCATAACGGATGCATGGTCACTTGAGTCGAACGGTGTCAGCTGTTCGCACCAAGGATCCTGGAACCCTGGACTAACGATCCTGCAGTCTCGTAGCTACGCCACACTGAACACTCTGTTACCGAAGATGTGAACAAGCAACCATTTTATTACGATATTTTCCTAAGTAAGAGATTATGATAACGACTGGATATGTCTGATCATTAGGTATAGTTGCTGACTACAAACCGTGCAGTGTGGGATGCAGTGATGATCACATCAAACAATTACACAGACGTTCTAGGAATGGAATTAGGAGTTTGCTTACACCGTCGAGCATTCATTTATAATAATACTGCCCTTAGTTCTTGACTACGTTGTGCGTATCTTGGGCACATGACAGGAGACTCTGCTGATCCACAGTTTAATAATAATGAGCCCTGCCATTACCAAAATAATGAATTAATTATTAACTGATTAAACGCAATGCTCTTTTATTGCATGTAGTGACGAAAATGACGCTCACTGCCACAAATATTTCAAAGTAAAATGTGTGGCTGTCGTAAATACTGAATTACAATTTTTTAACTCGAGTTTATAGTTCACTGGACAAATTTTACACTACATATTTCTACTCTGTCATCAGCATTCAGCATAATGCCTACCAAAAAAGCACATTGTGACCGCTGATATATTATGTTACGGTGAATCATTCATTATAAATACAGTCATTACAACACCAATACAGGCAGTCATAAAAATTATTAGCGATGCCACAGCTATATAAAGCAGGAGGGTATTTAATTTTTTGTAATGTTATGTACTAAAAAGTACTTCTACCGAAAACGCAATATACGCTTTATTTTATACAGTTCATCCCTTATAGACTGCAACTCTCCCACCCTGTCTGGTCCCAGAACCGCATTTAGGGTCTAATTATTCAGCTTTCACCAAGGAAAATATTGGTCTTACAACTTTCAAGAGCATGATTTTACACTACAGAAAATGTACATTTCACTCACATAATTGTCTAATGGTTAATGCACTATCGACCGTCAAAGAATCTTAAAAAATAAACATAGTTACCCCTTGCATATAAAAAGAAAGATTATATATATGTCTATCTATCTATCTATTGCCAGACGCCTCAATCCTGTTTGGGGTGGCCACAAACAAATCGCCTCCAAGTCGTCCTGTCCCCCGCCAGTTCACTGCCCTGCTCCAAACTCACACCCCCTCTCTCATATACTTCTCCACCCCATCCCTCGATCTCATCCTCGGCCTCCCCCTCCCTCTACCCCCTCCACCTCACTCACATACACTTCTCTGCGTCAGTCTTTTCACCCTCCATCCTCTCCACATGGGCTAAACCACCTCAGTGTGTTCCTCATAACGCTTCCTATCACATCCACATCCACACCACAACGCTCCTTTATATCCTCATTCGTCAGCCTGTCTCTCCACGTGACTCCACAGGCTCCTCTTAAATAACTCATTTCCACTGCTCTCACTTTGGACTTGTGTCCTTCCAACAATGTCCAAGCTTCACTTCCGTAAGTTAGTGTTGGTATCACAATACTATCATGTAGTAACTTTTTTCACTTCCATGCTCACTTCCGTTTTCTTATCACTGCTTTCAAAGAACCAGCAACCTTTCTTCCCTGCTGTACCCTTTCAAGCACTTCTGGCAATTCCCCTCCAAACCTCCATCCTTACTCATCACACTACCCAAGTACTTAAACGTACTCACATTTTCCAATTCCTCACCATCCAACCTCACTGTACATTCACTAACTTCACCTCTCTCAAAGACCATCACTTTACTCTTCCCTACATTCACCTTTAGATTCCGTTTCTTACACACTCTCTCAAACTCATCCACCAAGTCTTGCAGCTCCCCTTCGTCTTCACACAACAACATAGTATCATCTGCAAACAACAGTACAGGGAGTTTCCAAACACTATCCTCTCTTCACCAGGGCCACTCCAACATCCACTACCCTACCTTGTACCTCTTTTATTACCCCATCCATCTACAGATTGAACAACCATGGCACATGACACACATCCCTGTTTCAAACCAACTTTCAAAGAGAAAAATTCACTTAGTTCACCATCCACACGCACTGCAGCCTTCGCACCATCGTACAGACTCTTCACAGCATTCAACAACTTCCCCATCTACTCCATATATTCTTAACACTCTCCACAATCCTTGTCTATCCAATTCTGTCATATGCTTTCTCCAAATCCAAGGAAAGTCACATACAACTTCTTTCCCTTCTCTAGAAACTTTTCCACTAAAGATCTAAGAATGAATATCTGATCTACACAACCTCTTCCCTTCCTAAAGCCTCCCTGTTCTTCTCCAACCACCTCTGTTCTTTCTCTAATCCTGTCTCCAGGCATCCTACCATACATTTTTCCTATTATACTGGGCAAAGACAAATGCCCCTATGATTACCATACACTTCTTTTTCCCCTTTTCCTTTTGTACAAGGGAATAATTATACCTGACTTCCAATCCTCCGGGACTCTACCTTCCTCCCAGGCCAATCTGTACATCTTCCACATCCATTCTACTACTATTCTCTCCCCATGCTTCAGCATTTCAACCACACACTCCATCAATTCCTAGGGCTTTCCCCGATTTAATTTCTCTTCATTGCTTCCACAACTTCTATCCTACTGATTTCTTCCCACCTTCTCACCTCCCTCCTTCTCCCAGCCATTCCCTTCAGCCACTTATAC
>NC_136976.1:10585587-10627723 GCF_032717465.1 Coenobita brevimanus | reverse complement strand
GTTATAGGATGGGAGGGAGGTCTGATGACACTAATGTTGAGAAGGGAAACATGTTAGCAGAAGTGTAGATATTGTAGTGAAAAAATAAGTCTTAAGGTAGAAATACAGGGAGAACACCTGAAGACAAGCGCTAAATTTGTCGAAAGACGACGTCTTCACAGAAAAAGTCCATGTAGGAGGAGGGGATGCTATAGGCACTCCACTGAAGAATATTTAATTGTGGGCACATCTACAAGCACACCACTGTCACCCAAAAGAAGTGCAAGTGACTCTACTGACTCATGTTCCTTCTCCTTGGTACAGAGGATTGATAGGATTTGTACACAAGACCACAGATGCAGAGAAGAAATTACGATACAGTAATGGGATTACTACTACTGAAGTACTATAAAATGTTAAATGATGTAAAAACACATTTACGTCTGCATTTGCTGGTTGATACTCTATAACACCAAAAATTCTTGTATTTCCTACTTATTTTTTTCCATTCTCTCTCTCTCTCTCTCTCTCTCTCTCTCTCTCTCTCTCTCTCTCTCTCTCTCTCTCTCTCTCTCTCTCTCTCTCTCTCTCGTTTCTTGTCAAAATTATTATTACTTCCCTTTCCAATCAATTTTTTTCTTTCTCACTTTCTTCTTCCTCTAAATATTATACCATCATCAGATTCTCCTTTCTACTCCCAACTCCATTTTCACCTCTTACAGTGTGTCACCCACCCGGTTCTATCCTCTTCTTAATCGTATTTGTCTTTCTTTTCTTCTTCTTTCTTTTCTTCTTTCTCTGTATATTATATCGGTGCCCAATATATAATTTCACTTTCGTCTTTGTTGATAGTCTCTTCCCTTCTCTCTCCCTACCTCTTCTTTCTTCCACGCTCTTCTCCCACTCCTCTTGTCTCTTTACATTCTTTTCTTATAGTCTTACTCCTTCTCTCTCATATTTATTAGTAATGACTGCGTTTTTTTACTGGTAATGACTGGCTTTCTTTACCTTTACCACTTTCAACTCACCTACGCTTATCATTTCTCTTATTCCTCCCCTCCCCCTCCCACACCAGTTCGTTCCTTAACATCCTTCTTTTTCTTCCAGTATCAATGAAATTATAATGTCATTTGGGTCTTCTTTCATGTCTGTATTTCATAACGTTCTTCCTTTTTTCTCTCTTCACCCTTTTCTTCCTTTCTTACTTGGTTCCCTCTCTCTCTCTCTCTCTCTCTCTCTCTCTCTCTCTCTCTCTCTCTCTCTCTCTCTCTCTCTTGTGTCCTCTGCCCTGAGTTAAGCTGTCCCTTGAGCATTTGCACCCCAGGCGTTGCTTTCCAGTCCAGCTCATGTTTGCAAGAAGGGATAGTCATTGGCATGGCCACTCGGGGGAAATTTGGGGTCGCTCTTGGAATCGTAGCCGGCTTTCCTGCCTGTTCTCTAACTTTTCTGTATGTCTGTCGGTTCTCACTTATTGCACTGTAGGCCTCTCCTTTAGTCTCTCTTGTACGCTAGTATTTTTATTTGGAATGTGTCTCTTATTACATTTCCAGCTTCAATTTCTCTTTCTGTCCCGTATTTCTTGTATTTTGTCTTTTGGATTTTTCCCCCTTAGTTTTCTTATAGTACTTATATGAAATGAGCAAGCCAAAGGGTGTATGCATGCAAAACTGTCATTCCAAGAACAAAACTGATCGGATGACCTTAATATCTATAAACTGAAAGGTTTCTGACAATACTCCATGTGAAGACTGGAAGTTGTCGGCATTCTGCATGGGATTAGGGAAGATTCATTCTTGTAAACAACCTCTGTCCACGATTGTATGAGAATGCCAGTTATTGAAATGCACTAAAGAGCCAGAGAGGAATATGTGTGTGTGTGTGTGTGTGTGTGTGTGTGTGTGTGTGTGTGTGTGTGTGTGTGTGTGTGTGTGTGTGTGTGTGTGTGTGTGTGTGTGTGTGTGTGTGTGTGTGTGTGTGTGTGTGTGTGTGTGTGTGTGTGTGTGTGTGTGTGTGTGTGTGTGTGTAAAGAAGTGAGGAAGGCAAGCAGCAAACATCATAAAACTATCAGAGGAATTTCAGTCATAACGGTAAAAGGAAATCTATTTTCATCAGTACCTTGACTATGTTGTACTGTTGCTTTATCCTCCGTCATCTGAAAGAGAGGAAAATCATTAATTATTTTTTGTTTTAGTGAGACGTGAACATATTAACCTAAGATTTGCACCCAGATTCTTGTGCAGGCGGCTTTTAAGCAGTTATTAATCGCTTGTATTTTTCCACATTCCTAGACAATTAGTTTTATATTCTAAGCCCTGTTGATAAGGAAATGCTTTGCTTCACTTGACTGGAGAAGTTAGGGCATCAGTTTCTAACCATTGTTTCTAGTGTAATTCAACAAGCCTTATCAACTGCCATATTATCATGTACTTTAAGACCATTATTTACTTTATTGGATTCCCTCTTACTTTGTACGGGGTGGGTGGGTGAGGGGGGGGGAATAGCTAAGGAGAGTGAAGTTGGGTGGGTGGGGTGAATGGACGGAGTATGTGATTGGGGTGGATAGGTGGGGTGGATAGGTGGGCTGGTTAGGTGGGTGGGCAGGATGAGTGGGTGGACTTGGTGGGTGAGTGGGCAGGGTGGACTTGGTGGGTGGGTGGGCAGGGTGATTTTGGTGGCTGGGGTGGGAAGGGTAGGCAAGGTGAGTTGGTGGGGGGCATACACGTCCCTTGATTCCATACCTGATCAGGGTGGCTAAGAAGGTGGGTGGGTTTGTGGACATGGTGGGTAGATGTGGCTTGCTGGAACACAAGGCAGTTGACGGGTTTACTGTACATTGCTAGTACAGTTTAAATGGTCACGGAAAGGGGTAATGGTCACTACCTCAAGGCAAGCATGAAGCAGGCATTTTTTGAGGTTATCCTGACGTATGTAGCCTGTATAGACTAGTGGAATCAGCTGAATAATAACGATTATTTAGAGTTGTACATGAAGCATTATATGTAGTCAAACTGAAAGTGGGGACTGTGTACACAACGAGAAACAGCGAAAAACAAAAGTATAGAAACTGTATTTCAGGAAAGGTTGAGCCGTTTCGGAACTGAAATCAGTAACTGGTTGGACGTTAGGTGAGCCATGAATAGAAATGACGTAGAAATTTAGTAATAACAGATTAAGTAACTGTTAATTTGTAGTGTTAGTCATTTCAGTTACATAAGTTGGTTCGGGAAGACAGTCTCATGAAATGATAATCATTCACCGCACATGCTTCAGCCAGGATGAAGAACCATTACACCGCTCCATAATAATAAAATTTTAATGTAAATGTTACACACACACACACACACACACACACACACACACACACTCACAATGATTACTTACATATACTTAAAGAGTGATCTATATCTTACTAAAATATTTAGATACAGTTTTGGTAAAACAACATGACATTTGGTTTACCACTGTCACGCCCCTTGTGTGACATATTATGGCCCATTAAACGAGGAAAAGTCACCTTGTGACGAGCATAATATATTGCTTGTGGCGCTATCAGCGGGAAACATTATAGGTCTTGGAAGGATTTTAAATCCGTCATCGTAATCCAGTATCCCACAAACATAAATAATTCATGGATGAGTGAAGGTGTCCATGATGAGTAAAATCATCTGACATTAGCCAAAATAGAACAAAAAGAATCGTCAGTCATCGTCTGCTGAATTCTTAAGCAAGGTTTGCTTTGGTCACAAATGAAGCAGTAAAATTATTGACACAAAACTTCGAATCTCAACTTTATTATTCATGCCACTATATGAACTACACAAAGAACTTATCAATACGAGGAATTTTTCAAGTATTGCTGAGATAAATGCAAACCTCAAGCTAGCCTCAAACTATAGCAAACAGCCTACCTACTTTAATCCTCAATAATGAACAAAAAAGTGAGCGTGGAGTGCATGCCGGCTGACCCGTCAAACTGCATGCAGCCACCAAACTTTTCACCCTGTCCTTTCACCACGTTTTATATATATATATATATATATATATATATATATATATATATATATATATATATATATATATATATATATATATATATATATATATATATACACAGTATTCTATTGTATATCAGTGTACATAATGTTTATCTATCTATCTATCTATATAGATATATATGAATATACCTAGATAGATAACTATGAAAACTACATACACGAGTTCAGACACGCACAACCACGCATACACTCACACATATACAAACGCAAACACAAGTACAAACAGTGTCACAAACACAATCACCACGGTCTCTCTCTCTCTCTCTCTCTCTCTCTCTCTCTCTCTCTCTCTCTCTCTCTCTCCACTTGTATTTGAATGGATCCCCCTCCATTTTTTCCTTGGCCTCCCTACAGTAGTTATTTCGTGGGTCACTAATTGGAACCTGCATGACGTCAGCAGTTTGCTTTTTCTCTTATGTCATAGCTAGTCTCTCTCTCTCTCTCTCTCTCTCTCTCTCTCTCTCTCTCTCTCTCTCTCTCTCTCTCTCTCACACACACACACACAATCTCGTGAATGATGACCAAGGCGTCATGTCAGGGATACAAATCGCATCTCACCAATTCAAGCATACATTCTCTCCCCAAAACTTTTTCTTTCCTCTCCTTCAGTTCCATCTTTCCTCCATTTCTCCCATGTCCATTACTTTGCAATCCAGTTTTTCACTCTCCCTCTATCTTCTTTCACCTTACTTCTTTCTTGCTCAGTTCCTCGTCCGCTTCTCCCCTTCCTTTCTTCCATCTTCTTCCTCCTTCCCTTCCCCTCTTCCTTTCATCCTTCTTCTTCCTTCCCTTCCCTTCTTCCTTTCCCCTTCCCTTCTCAGCTTTCACTTTGCGTCTGATACTGACCCATATTCCTTTCTTCCTTAAATTTCACTCTCTCTCTCTCTCTCTCTCTCTCTCTCTCTCTCTCTCTCTCTCTCTCTCTCTCTCTCTCTCTCTCTCTCTCTTTCTCTCTTTCTCTCCATTCTATTGCCTTCCATATCCTGTTTTCTCTCTCCCTCTTTTTTGTCTTTATTTTTCCCTCCTCCAGTGTCACCCACTCTTACCTCTTTCGGCAATATTTTTTCTTTTATTGTTATTCTCCTCCCTTCTTCTTGTCTCTTCTCCTCCTCCTCCTCCTCCTCCTCTCCTCCTTTTTCTTCTCCTTCTTCTTCTTTCTCCTCCTCCTCCTCCTCCTCCTTCGTGAAAAGGTACCAAAAAGATGTAGATATGAAGCAAACAGAAGTGCGTGGTTTCAAAGACAGAGGGGACAGACGTGAATATGAGGCAAACAGATTGGTGTGCATATGAAGTAAATAAAAGGATGTGAGTACCAGAGAAGCAAAAACTGTGAATATTAAGCAAACATCAGAATAATAGCATGAGACAAAAGGAAGGGTAGGCATACGACCTAAACAAAAGGATGTGAGTCTGGCACAAAAGGAAAAGATGTAGATATGAGGGAAAAGAGATGTAAAAATGAGGCAGAGGAGTGAAGGATGTGATTGAGGCAAAACAGAAGACAATTAATATGAAGCAAAACGGAGAAAACTTAGTGGAGAGACAGATGGAGGAGAAGAAACTTAAGAGAGGAATGAACTGCTGAGGCAAGAGGAGGAGGAGGAGGAGGACACAGAAGAAGGCGGCGGCTTTGATTTATGCTTATTGACTGCATGAGGGTCACTGATGCAGACGAAAAATTTATGCCAAGTGCCAATCATCCCCCAAAACACGGCCCAGAGTTATCAGTTTACATTCAGGTCCTCAACTGTGCTGCTGAATGAATAGGGACTGAAGGAAGTAAACTCAATCCACGCGTCTGAGGGACCTGACAGGGAGGCATGTGAGGATAAAAGGACAAGAAGCAAGAATGGAAAAAAAGGGGAGGGAGAAGAGCAAAGGGGAAAAGGACAGAAGGTCGGAGATGAGAGTAATGAGCAAAGGGCAATCAAAACTTGGAAACTGTGACGAGGAAGAAGATGAGAGACATGGTAGTGAGAAGAAAGGCAATGGGATGAAGCAGAGAAATGGAAAAGCCCAGCCTGAAATGTACGAGAAGTCTAATAAACAAAAAGAAGGAGGGGAGAAGGAGAAGAAGGAGGTTTCCGACAGAGCCAAGGGAGGTTGAAAAAGAGAGGAGAATGATCAAAGAAGAAGGAAAAAGAACATGGAAAAGGAGTGGGATGAGAAGAACAGGGAATGATGGGTAGCTGATGGTAAGAGAGAAGAAAAAGGAGAGAGGTAAGTAAATTATGATAGAAAGAAATGACAGAAGTGAGGCGTGATAAGGAAGAAGGGAGATGAGGGACTGGAATAGTAAGAGAGAAAACAATGAAAGATGGTAGTGAGCAAATTATGACAGAAAAATTATATGAGGGGGAGAAAAAGAGGACAAGGAAGAGGGAAGATATCGTATGAAATAAAAGTAGAGAAAAGAAGGAAAGGAGAAGGAACGCATTTATTGTAGCGATGAAAGGCAAGGGTGAACGAGTGCTGATGAGAAAGGATCTGGAAGAAGAATAGCGGATGAAGCACGGGAATAAAGACAAGAAAAATGAGAAATGTGAAATTAAGGAAATTAGGTAAGCAGAGACGAGGAGGAAGGAGTGTACTGATGGACAGATGAAGAGTTAACGATAATGAGAAAAAATGGGAGTAAGGGTAGTGGAGAAAAGGGGAGGGAGGGCAAGCATACAGAGACGAAAGATATGAAATGTATGAAGACGGGAAGATAGAGGGAAAAGAAAATGAAAGAAGAGTTTTTGGGGGATTAAAAAAAAAAGTTGAAAGAAGAATTTGGAATGACGATAATGGAGAAGGGGGAAAGGAACATGAGTGTAAAAAGAATAATATGAGAGATATGAAGTGAAGGGGGAATGAAAGGTTTGAGGCGAAGAGATAAAGGAATTAGTATTATGGAAAGTAGAAGAAAAAGCTGCACAACGAGAGAAGAGATGGGAGCAAGAGTAAATGAAAAAAAAAAAAAAAAAAAAAAAGAGGACGAAAAGGCAGAGAAGAGAAAAGGAGGAGAAGAGAGAAAGGAGATAAGAAAGATATGAAGTCAGGGAGACAGGATAAAGTGGGGGGAAGGAAGGAGTGCATTCGGGAATAGACGAAAAATCTGAAGGTGCAGGGAGGAAATTGGAGTGTGGCTGAGGGTGAGAGAGAGAGAGAGAGAGGAAAAAAAAAGTGGGGGGGAGGGAAGAAGGGGAGGGGGTAGCGTGAGAGTAGAGGGAGAAAGAAGAAATAAAAATGAAATTAGGGAGAAGAATGTATTGAAAAAGGGAAGAGAAACCTGAAGGATGATGAGATGAGGAAAGAGGTAGGAATGAGCTAGAGTACAATGGTAAACGAAAATATAAGAAATTTGTAAGATGCAGAGGTAGAAGTAGCATGTGTATTAAGGGATAGACAAAGAGGCTGAAAGGCGAGCGGAGAGATGGGAATGAGTAGGGAGAAGAGACACTGTTAGAGTAGAAAGTACAAAAATTATAGCTTTCCAGCTGGGGAAAAAAGAGAAGGATGAATGTGTTTTATTCTTGCTAGCTCCGCGTAATTTTCTATAAGTTAATACGATCTCTGTTAACGAAAGGGTTAATGAAAGGTGTATCAAACCCCTCAGATTCGTATAGTCTCTCCAAAGATAAAATTGTCATCAGGTAGCAAGAATAAACGAACTAGCAACATAAGACCGTCTCTGGCACCAGATTAACAACCGTGACACTACAATGTTAGCTTGAAAATATCGAATCTTATAACAACCAGCCCAGGGAGCCTGCACATGCGAGACGCCCTTTCTTTCCCATTCGGTAGTTGCAGTACCCATCCATTGGATATCTGCTCCCTGCCTGAGGTCAACATTCATATCTCTGGCCTTCGTAAGCGATCTAAGCCTGTTCTGAAGAGCCCTATCATAGACAGAATCCATTACCCCATTATGGAGGTCCAATCGTCTAGAGAGTGCTGTGTTACCCTTGTTTGATGTATTACCTTTGGTTGCACATTTCAAGGCTGAATCTTAAGATACCTTACCAACCCACCCATCCACCGCGAGTTGTATATCAGGAGCAACAGGATGACTACGCAAGTTTCCACGGAGATATAGTAGCACACCAACTTAAAATTCATTCATTCATTTATCACCCAATCCTACATTGCCCCATGAGGAGCGTAGGAGCCCGGGGCTAAGCATGTTGGTCCTAACATTTAAGATGAGAGTGACCAGCCTCACTCATCCCTGAGTGGCATTACGTGAGCAATAAACCCCAACCATCCCTTGGATACAAACCTTCGCTGGCTCAATCCGACTGGAGCGCCGTAATTGGTTATATGGTTACCACCCAGCGTAGTAAATGGTTTCCTGGTGTATAGGAAACCATTTGGCTTGTCACTCAGTGTAGAGTCACCCACAGGCAGAAGGAGGAGGAAAGAATGAAGCAAAGAATGACAGAAGAGGGAGTGTAAAGTCACCCGTAGGCAGAAGGACGAAGAAAGAATGAAGGAAAGAAAGACAGAAGAGGATGGAAGGAAAGAAGGATGGAGGAAAGGAAAAGGCAGACACCCGAGAGCAGCACTACATCGAGTGAGTGGATGGTGAGCTCCCTCACCTACCACCAACTTAAAAATGTAAGTAATGTCATCAGACTGAAAACACTAATGCTCGCTCATTTTTGGTTGCAAACTTCTTATAAGTGAAGGCACACACACACACACAATGTTATACCCAGCTTAAGCTTGTGAAGTTTTATAAATACAGACCACTGACTACACGTGTTTCTACCACCCCCCCCCCCCCCCCAACCCACCCACACACCCACACCCACACCCCCACCCACACCCACCCACACACACACACACACACACACACACACACACACACACACACACACACATACTATCAACCAAAAAACTATCGCACAGTTTGGGGCACGATGGTTGTGAAAATGAGCGAGTTTTTCAGAGACACATCAATCTATTAACCTGTTACTTAAAAAAAATATACCACCCAATATGTGACGATTTATGCTATTTCGACTCCTAATAAGTACCAAGGACAATACTTCTACTTTTAATTACAGGGTGCTGCATATATCACATTGCTTCGTCCGCGTTTCACAATGATTCGTGCGGTAAGGTGTGCGATACTTTTTTGGTTGACTGTACACAAAGACAAAGCTGTTCTGCCGGCCTAGGACTACTGGCCAGTAGGGGGAAAATAGCGGTACTTTGTATCTGTTCGAAAGAATGGAGAAGAATATGATCTTATAACTATTCCTCCTTGGGCAGATACAGTAGGGGTGGAAGGTGCGAGAAGAGAGGAGAATGAGAAACTAGGAGAAGGGAGAGAAAGGTGGTGAGGGAAAGGAGGAAACTGTAGTCAGGGTCAAAATTTTGCCTGGCATTCTGCTACGTCTAGTTAACACTTATGGCGTGTCCGTCATCTTTCTTCCTGAAGCATCATATCAAAGAACTTAATCTTTGGACAGAGAAGCATACTACGGCTCTCTCATCTTACTCATTTTAAACGAATACTTACTTATCATTAGCCTGAAGCTGAGGAAGAGGAGATGAAGGATACAACACGAAAAAAAAAAATGTGAGAAGGTGGAAGAAGATAAGGTGAGGAGGACGAGAGGTGTAAGTCTGAATGGATAACGCAGAGAGGAAATGGTGAGAGGGATGATGGAGAGAAACTAGGGATGAAAGGGGATTAGGAGGAGGGATACAAATCTGAGTAGACCATGCAGATAGAAAGAGAATGAGAGGGTGGGAAGGTGACAGAATGGGGAAGGCAGAGGATGACAGAGGAAAAAAAGGCTAGTAGATAAGGAAGACAGAGCGTACGATGGACTGAGGAAAGACAGTGTGAGGGATGGAGGGGATAGGGTGAGGGGAAGTGTTTAAGGGGAGTGGGGGGAAGAAGATAGGATGATCAGGAAGATACAATGCCGATGGGGGAAGAAGTGTGAATCTGGGTCGGAGATTGGAAAGGTAATGTTTTAGTTTAAGCCTTTATCGTCGGGAATTTTGTGACATTAAGTCACCTTACACGTGCGTCCTGTGGGAAGACTGACCGAAAGTAAGTTTGCAAAATGGCAGTGGTTGGAATAGAACACCTGATCTTGAATTTAAACTATGTTTTGTTGGCGTAGAATCATTTGATTCTTAAATACACTCTTGAGATATTATAAATGGCTTTTATGACTGCGTAACGACTCTTCCTTAGCGATTTATTATGTTCAAAATACCCTATAATCCCCTCATATACTGCTGATACAAATTGTGCAGCAGAAAGTTAATAATGCAGATACATACAAAAGGATTATTTCTTTGAAGTATTCAAAATCACTAGTTTAGAAAAAATGTCCACGAATCCTTCTATTCCACTTGAAATTAGATCCATTGGGGGGTATGATGAAAACTTAGAGCATGGACAAGTTACTAGCTTCTTTTCTTTTTTTTTCTTTTCTTGTGATAATTTCCGCAACACGTGATGATTACAGAACATGCACATGCAACCAATCGCGAACTGTTACTGTTGTTGTCTAGTAAAACTTCAAAATACCAGCTTTTCACTCGATAAGAGGCCTTTCATCCAGTGTGAAGCTTCCCTACAACAAGGGACAGATTAGAGACTGAGCAGGAACTATGTCTAAAGAGGGTACACTGTATCATCTGGCGAGTTAGTCAAATTAATTCCTAAGAGCAAAAGTGAAGCTACAGTTTATATACCTAACTTAGGAGATATTTTTCCGTTCGCGGGCAGAATATCACTGCGGTTCTGCATCCTTTTCTTAGAACTTCTTCATAACTAAAATCATATTGTAGTGTTTATCTCATGTTACAGTTGAACGTTTACGATGAAGAAATTGTAGTAGTGAGCTCAGTTAAAATGGACAGACTATAGTCAAAGGGCACTGATGTTCAGAGACTATATCATTGGATTTTATTTTTGCTGTCTAACGATTTTATTATGCTGAGAACCAAGCTACCGAACGAGAGGCATTAGATATCTGTAGCTATGTATCCATGTCAGTCCATATTGTCCACTACAGAACCAGATCTTCGCGCTGGAGGGAGAGTAATGGCCAGAATTAATCTATCGCCATGACGGTGGAGTAGGAAACGGAGAGGAGTGACGAGGAAGGGTAATGCATATAACGTCGAGCTGTTGTTGTAGTGACTCTGTGTGTGATTGCCACTGGTAGAACCGGAGGGGTGCAAACGTGAGCAAGCACATGAAACAGTATACAGCACTACCATCACCCACTTTAAATGTCCTCCACGGTTTGGATTCGTATCACAGGTCCGTGGCACGCACAATCGCACATCCTCATCTTTATTCATCCCCTCAGCACGAGAGATATTTCCCAAGATGAATGAAATCGTCTTAAGGTGGTAAAAATAAAGCATAAAGAAGTCATTGACCTGAAAGAGTTAAAACAGAAAGATATGAAGGATTACTGGAAAATTATTAACCACTTCACTACAACTGCGTATTTTTGTTGTTTGCTCGTGCTGTCTGCAAAATACATTATCCAGCCTGGTAGTGAGCTTTCGCTCTGAAGACCTTTTTGAGTTTCCAGTTTGAAAAATCTCTTGTGCGCTTACAAATTTATATGAAAGTAGCAGTTCTAAATGGTGTCCTCTAGTTAAATGGCTTTATGTGAAAAAAAAAAAAGAGGTAAAAAAGAGTAAAGAAGAACGGGCGAGAGTGTGCGAGACAGACTGTGTGTGAAGAAAAGAGGAAAATGTGGGTAACAGGGATGAGGTAATTGTGAAGGCTAGAGAAGAAAAAGTGATAGGAATAAGGGAAGAGTGAAGAAAGTAGGAAAAAGGCAGTGTGTAAGGAATAAAGGTGATCTAAAGAGGACAGTGTGAGAGGGGTAAGGGTAGTGAGAGAAAAAGAAAAGCAGAAAAAGAAGATGACAAAGACGAAGACGAAGTAGTAGGAGGAGGAGGGCGACGACGACGACGACGACGACAGAGAGAGAAAGAGAAAGAAAGAAAGAAAGAAAGAAAAGAGGATAAAATAGAGCCAAGAGGACGAGCTAATGAAATGAATGCTGAGGGAACAAAGGGAAGTGACAGAGAGAGGGGAAGAGGAGAGGGAAAAAGGGAAAGGAAGAAGGAAAGGGAGAAATCAAAAGGAGAGAAAGTAGGGAAAGGGAGAAAGGGAGAGGAAAAAAGTGGAAGAAGGAAGAAAGAAAACGAAAAGAAAATCAGGGGAGAGGGAAGCGAAAATGCGAAGAGGGAGAGGAAAAAAGGGGGGAAGGAATGGAAAGAAGGTAGATGAAAAGGGAAAAGGAGGGAATGAGAAGAGGAGAAAGGAAAGAGGGGAGACGGAAAGGAAAGAGGGAAGTGATACAACAGAATAGAGAAGGAAATGGTTGGGGAAGAAGTATGTGTAAGAGGAGAGATGAAGAAAGGCTGTGGAGCGATGAGGGGTCTAAGAAGGAACGGATATCCAGATGAAGAGGGCAGGATTACAAAGGCGTTAAGAGGAAAAAATACTCAGTGGAAGGGCTATTTATCTGTTCCAAGGTAGGCTGCTGGTGGGATGGGAACGTGGGATTTACTGTGGCAATGGAAAAGAGGATTTAATAGTGAAGTTACCTCAATCCCGTCTACATTTTCAATCGTAGTCAGCTGGAAAGTGCGTGGCTTGAAACTCTACAGATGAGGTGCAAAGATTCCTAGTTCAGAGGGTCAGACTCTCAGTATTGACATTCATATACTGGAAGGGAATGATTATGTAACACCAAACTTTGACTACTGTAAGAGGTTATTTCAGGCCGTTCAACTAGACATAATATAATTTTCAGCGACTGATAACAGATATAACATCTTAAAAATCCAACCACTGCACCACCAACTTGTAAATTCAACTGTATGCGACATAAAAACTGGCAAGAAATCTGACTGGTGGTTTGAACGAATGAGTATATTAGAGAAAAAAGTGAGATACGAAAAAGATAAGTGGGATATAAGAGAGAAGAATGAAAGGAGACAGTAGAAATAATAAGCATGAGTTGGAGTGAGAATTTTACCTCTTCCAAGGAGGTGACCTACTTGCTGGAACAACCCCCACCCCTCCCAAGACAGGAACTGAGCTCTTTAGTGACATAGTGACCATAAGATGTTTTGTGCAGTTATTCGTTTGTTGTTTATAGACCACGCTTAGTATTCTCGTCGGTAATGAAGCTCCCTTGCACCTGCTCCTTACCAGTTTAATTCCACAAATTGAATTTTAATACTGTTGTCTGTGATACTTACGCAATCTGTGTCAAAATTAGTAACATATAAACAGTATATGAGTGAGGTACAATATTGAGATAATATTCTGAGGTGTTGGTAAGTCTCCTAAACTGACAAGAATATGGGTCCGTGACTCCATCTTTATATAATATCCATATTCGATCCCACTGCTTTGTTTATCAGCGTTTACACTTACATACTTTACACCTGAGTACCAGTTCTCGCTTTTCTCCTTCCATATTCCTCTCAATTTCACACTGCATCTACGTGAGTTGGAACTAATATGACCTCGTGAAGGGCAGTGGGTAGGTATGAGAAGGTCGTGGAAGAGAGGAGGTGAGGGGACCTTGTGAAGTGAGAGCACTGGAGGGAACAGGGGTTTGGGGAAGGGTGAGGGCGAAGGGAGAATGGAAAAGAAAAAAGGGAAGGAGTGTAGCTTGGTCAAGGAGAATGGTAAAGAAAAAGAGTAGGGAGAAGGCTGATGGGGATAGGTGAGGGGAAGGATAATGTCAGAAGCTCATTGGAAAGGGTGAGAGGTGATGGGGAAGGGTGAGGACGAAGGGGGAGGGGAAAGGTAAAGTGAAGGGAAAGGTTTAGCGTGGGGGATGGGGAGGTGAAGGGAGAGTGGAAGTGTGAGACGAATGGCGAAGGAATGGGTGAGGGTGAAAGGTCAGGGAAAGGGTGAGGGGGAATGGTGAAGGGTGAAGGGTGAGGGGAGGAGCAGGGCAGTAGGTAGGGGAAGTAGAAGAGAAGACTGGGATATTAAGGGGGCGACTCAGTAAAACGTAAGAGTACTGGCAGGGTGAAGGAGGAACGGAGAGGGAGAAGGAACGAGGAAGGGCAGGGAGGGTGATGAGTGGGGAAGGTGAGGGGTAGATTGAAGGAGGAAACGTTTAAAAGGTGGAGTAAACAGAGAGGATACAGGGTGAGAGTGAAGAGCTGACAGCGTAAAGGGAGGGAAGGAAGGAGGAGGGAGGAGTGCTCACAGTGTGACACAATGAAAGGTCAGAGTATTGGAAGAGTGAGGGAGAAAGGTTAGGGGAGCTGAGGGGATGACTAAGTGAAAGATGATAGTATTGGAAGAATGGGGGAAGGGTAAGTGTGAGAGGGATGAGGGAGGGGAAGGCTGAAGAAGGGAGTGGTATTTTCTTTGTCATCTAAGGTCTCTGTATATGTTCCAATGCTCACACAAACTGACCCATCTGTTTATTTTTTTTTCCGAATGAAACCCTCTGATGCGAGAGGCAGGTTTCCCCTTAGCAAAATAAAATACTCCGGAGGCGACTAATTTATCTTCATCATTGTCGTCGTTGTCATCACCATTATTAACATCACCATCAACACCATCATCGGTATTATCGTCTCTTTTTCCACCCAGAACTGGGTGGTGGGACACGATGCCGGAAATATGCCATGTCAGTGATGGAATTTATATCGCCTGGTTTACTAGGCGATTATTGTTATGATGTTCACTATCAGAAAATAATTGGATGTGGTTGATGGACACGAAAGGAGTGGAAAGAGCTGGCATGGTGATGGGTGGTGGAATATGCTGGGAGAAACATTTAAGAAGATGGGTGTTAAATAGGTACACTAGTATGGTGCAAGTCAGAAGCTGGAGAGCAATTATAGGTCAGGCAGGATGGACAGAAGGGAGTGAGTGGAGTGGGATGGATGTGCTAAGGAGTTCGTAATGGAAACATATCTCTCTTAAATCTGTAATGGATCGGGTGGGGGTGAGCAAAATAGTTGGCTGGGCGGAGGGAAGCAGGCACGATGGACGTGGATAGTAGGACTGGAGGGGGGTAATATGCCATGTAAAACTGGGGGTTGTGGGTCTGACAGTACCGCTGGGGGGATGAAAAAACCCTAAAGCCGAAGTTAAATCTGGAGCACTGCTCGCTGAATGAGGGGGTATTTCCAAAAATTGTTTTTTTCAAACAATCATATCTTAATAACTACACCACCTAGAACATTCAGTGAAAGGCCAAAATACTCATCAGTCCTTCATTTCTCTACTGCAAGTGTCACCAAATGTTTTGGTGTATGAGTTGTGAAATGAGAAAGTGATAATGAAAGAGTCACTTTGAGGGGTCATGGCGAGGTTGTGTCCAAATGAGAATGCGAGTCTGTGGCTAAGACAGTCTGTCTGGAGCAGGCAGAGGTGGCACAGGCAGGACGGGGCTGCCCTCTCCTCACTCAACCCATACTCTTCTAGATCTTTCCACTCGTCACCTGCCCTACCCACAGCTGCATGAATGATTCATCACCCTGTATGTTCGGCCAGCTTTTTGTCCTATTTTTCAGACTGTTACGGAGTGGTGCTGTGTCTATGGCGCGTGGCAGGGGAGAATACTAAGGTTTATACATTAAAATATAAAACAGCCGTACATTACTTGTCCCGATTGATTGCTTTCACTTTCACTCCAACACTTGTTTTGTATAGTGAAGGATACAAAACCACTATACTAGTAGTTGCCCCAAAAGATCACTTTCACTTTCACTCCAACACTTGCTTCCAATTCCATAGTTTTCCTTATCTTCAAAAAACTTACGTAAGAGGCATATACTTCTCTTAATTCATACGTCACTACAGGAATGGCACTCATTTCAATGTTTTTATTTTGGTCACTTTTTATCTGCCTTGAATTCGTCAAGCTAATCGAAAGCTCTCCATATCTCTAGATCGTCCTTATTGCTTAACATTCTCTCCACTCTACTCCGACTCATAATCCTCCTTGTGATTATCGCCATTTAATGACATTGATGCTTTCTATACCTAGCACTCCTCACACACTCATACAGTGACTCAGTTATCTGTGTCACACACTCATCGGAATTTGCATCCATATCGAGGGCCTCATTCTCAATCAGCTTCTGGTGTAACAACTCTATATTCATGTCTTTTACACTGGTGGGTTTACTCATAACTGTCTCAATCTTGGATACATGTTCGTGAAACACAACATGATCAGCTAACCCTCCTGCATGAGTTTCCAACTCTTCCAGGTTTGTTTCACAGCCTGACATTGTTACTGATAAGGGAGTGTTATCACTAGGTAAATGATCTTGCTTGATAACATGCACATCATTCACTCTACTCAACATAATGGGCTCAAGATGCTAATGGCTAATTCAAACATCCACTTTTTACCCCAGCGATATGTATTGTCTGCTTTGAAGTGACAATCATGTATCTATAAGTTATTCAGGACTGTCATTCCAGTTTCTATACACGTAGCAGAGAAAATGCTTCCGTTATCGTTTGGGTACTGAATGGGGTCTGGTACGAGAGGGTATGTAAACATCATCCTGTACAGCAGCTGTGCAGGGTGGGGATCTCCCCAGCAATTTGCCGAATCTCGCATTAAAGTCTTCATTAAGAAGGAAGCTATCTACCATTGCCGACATCTTTAATTTCTCTTGAAGAAAATTACTTGGGCTGACTTTACTCTGTGACCTTGCCATTTGGCCATTCCCCATGATTTTAGCATTTATTTATCGAAATATTCAGTAATTTATTTTAGTCTAATTTCTTTGTTCTCACCTTACCCTGAACCCTTCCACAGTGCTTGATCTAAACTGGACCAGAACTGTTTAAGCTGACCTTCCCATGTGACTTGACCATTGACTTACAGGTCTCAAAAAATGCAGGTCAATCTCCCGGTGACCCTCAATCATTCCATCTAGTCTTTTTAAATCAAATCAAAACTTTTTTCGTTATTCTGTTCACACTCAGACACGTCTGTCGAAATTTGATCTTAACCTGACCTTTGACTAATTGTTCTTCAACTGATCCCATTCATATCTGCCTTACCCTCATCCCTTCCACCAAGTTTGGTCTAAATCGGATACAAACTGCTAAAGTGGACCTTTGCAAGATCATGCTATGACTGAACCAAGAGATCTTGACCTTTGACCTGCTGTTCTAAAAATCAGTGGGTTTACTATTGGCTGACCTTCAATCATACCATTAAGTTTGGCTAAAAATTTTATCAAAACTGAGAGGGGAAAAGAAGGTGTCTGTATTGATGTGAGCAAAAGATGGAAGAAGAACATATGAGAGTATGGCTCAGTTGGCTCAAGGATTATGTGAGTAAGATTGAAAGTTGGGCTACAATTGTGTTCGATTGTGTGCGTGTACGCACCAACGCAAGATCGTGCAAGCAGAGTGAGAGAAGAGTTCTGGACAAATGTGAAAGTGTGCATGGAAAAGTTTGGAAGGAATGAGAGAGTGTTTTTGATCGGTGATATGAATGGTAAAGTAGGGAATGTGAAGGTGGATGGAATAGTTGGTGAGTGGGGTGTACCTGCTGAGACAGATGAGAATGGCAGTGCGTTATTGGACATTTGTGCCGGGAGGGGTTGGTGATAGCCAATACCTTCTTCAGGCACAAAATGATCCACAGGTATACATGGCGAGTGATGAGAAGGGTGGGTGGGGAACTGAATGAAAGGAAGGCAATGATTAATTATGTGTGTGTGGATGAAAGGATACGAAGATGTGTAATGGATGCAAGAGCTTATAGAGGTTGGGGGAGTGAGCTTTCTGACCACTACTTGGTGGTGGCCAGAATCAAGACCCAAGTAAGATGGAGAAATAGAAGAAGGGAAGGACGGGAGGAAGTAGTAGTTGCAAGGAGAGTGGAAAGGTTACAAGAGGATGAGAAAAAGGCAGAATATAAGAGAGAAGTGGAGGAACGATTGGGCAAATATGAATTGGAGCAGATGGGGGAGGTGGTAGGTGTGTGCAAGATATTCACAGAAGAAATATGTGCAGCATGTTTTGTGGTGTGTGGGGTGAAGAGAAAACGGAAGGGGGTGCAAGGAACAGCATGGTGGAATGAAGAGGTGAGACAGGCTGTGGCACAAAAGAAGAAAGCATACATTTAATGGGTGAGAAATAGGGGTGTGGAAGAAGTTGAAAGGCGGAAGAGAGAGTTATACGTAGGAAGGAAGAGAGAGGTGAAAAGATTAGTGAGAGAGAGTAAGAAGACAGTGGATGAGAAATTTGGAAGGAATTTGAGTGTAAAGTGGAGGGACTGTAAGAAAATGTTCTGGAAAGAGGTGAAGAGAGTAAGATAGGGTGGCAGTGAAATTAGTAGCAGAGTGAAAGATAAAAATGGTAGATTACTAGTGGAGAAGGGAGAAAAAGTGGGCAGATGGAAAGAACACTTTAAGGAATTGTTGAACATAGAGAATGGAAGTAATGTCAGTATATGTGGCTGGGGAATAGATGGTAGGAGGAAGGTGAGAAGACAGGAAGAAATCAGTAGGATAGAAGTTGTGGAAGCAATGAAGAAAGTCAAATTGGGGAAAGCCCCAGGAATTGATGGAGTGCGCGGTGAAATGCTGAAGCATGGGGGAGAGATAGTAGTAGAATGGATGTGGAAGATGTGCAGATTGGCCTGGGAGGAAGGTAGAGTCCCGGAGGATTGGAAGTCAGGTATAATTATTCCCTTGTACAAAGGGAAAGGGGAAAAAGAAGTGTGTGGTAATCATAGGGGCATTTGTCTTCTTAGTGTAATAGGAAAAGTGTATGGTAGGATACTTATTGACGGAGTTAAGGAAATAACAGAGGAATTAGTTGGAGAAGAACAGGGAGACTTTAGGAAGGGAAGAGGTTGTGTAGATCAGATATTCAGTCTTAGATCTTTAGTGGAAAAGTTTCTAGAGAAGGGAAAGAAGTTGTATGCGGCTTTCATGGATTTGGAGAAAGCATATGACAGGGTGGATAGACAAGGATTGTGGAAAGTATTAAGAATATGTGGAGTGGATAGGAAGTTGTTGAATGCTGTGAAGAGTATGTATGATGGTGCTAAGGCTGCAGTGCGTGTGGATGGTGAACTGAGTGAATTTTTCTCTTTGAAGGTTGGGTTGAAACAGGGATGTGTCATGTCTCCATGGTTGTTCAATCTGTACATGGATGGGGTAATAAAAGAGGTACAAGGAAGGGCAGTGGATGTTGGAGTGGCCCTAGTGAGAGAGGGTAGTGTCTGGAAACTCCCTGTACCGTTGTTTGCAGATGATACGGTGTTGTTAAGTGAAGACGAAGGGGAGCTTCAAGGCTTGGTGGATGAGTTTGAGAGAGTGTGTATGAAACGGAATCTAAAGGTGAATGAAGGGAAGAGTAAAATGATGGTCTTTGACAGAGGTGAAGTCAGTGAATGTACAGTGAGGTTGGATGGTGAGGAAATGGAAAATGTGAGTACGTTTAAGTACTTGGGGAGTGTGATGAGAAAGGATGGAAGTTTGGAGGATGAAGTGCTTGAAAGGGTACAACAAGGAAGAAAGGTTGCTGGTTCCTTGAAAGCAGTGATAAGAAACAGGGAAGTGAGCATGGAAGTGAAAAAGTTACCACATGACAGTATTGTGATACCAACTCTAACGTAGGGAAGTAAAGCTTGGACGTTGTTGGAAGGACACAAGTCAAGAATGAGAGCAGTGGAAATGAGTTATTTAAGAGGAACCTGTGGAGTCACATGGAGAGAGAGGCTGACAAAAAAGGATATAAAGGAGCGTTGTTGTGTGGATGTGGATGTGACAGGAAGCGTTAGGAGGAACACACTGAGGTTGTCTGGCCATGTGGAGAGGATGGAGGGTGAGAGACTGACGAGGAGAGTGTATGTGAGTGAGGTGGAGGAGGGGAGAGGGAGGGGGAGGCCGAGGATGAGATGGAGGGATGGAGTGGAGAGGTATATGAGAGAGGGGTGTGTGAGTTGGGAGCAGGGCAGTGAGATTTCGGGGGACAGGGCGACGTGAAGGCGATTTGTTTGTGGCCACCCTGTACGGGATTAAGGTGTCTTGCAATAGATAGATAGATAGATGTTCGAATTGTTTTATTCACACACCCCCACCCACCCGCCCACCCACCCACCTACCCCCCATCCCACACACACACACATACACATATCAAAAAATACCCCCTCTCGATTCTCGAACGCGGCTGTAATCAATGTCTAACGTTGCATTACGGCACAATTCCGTTTCACAAATGCTGACTGAAAGTGAAAGTTACGATAAAGCCGGCTAATCAGATTTCTGTATTCGTCACTTTTCTTTAACAGTAGATTAAAAAAAAAAAAAAAAGATAAGGAAAACGGACTCAAGTAAATTAACCCAAGTAAATTAAAAATTCACACATGTGAAGAAGAACTGACATGTAGTGCAGATTTAGGCAAGTTCCTTATTGCCTTATTCAATGGTAACCCTAACCCACAACATCTCGCATGGAATTGTGTACTATACTTTTTGGCCAAATGAAAAAGAAATGGGAGAGCATCGATTGGTTCCTGGTACACCAGGGTAGCCGGCGGGTGCACTGGCGCCAGATTTGTCATTTAGACTGGTGGTGCCTAGGGTTAGCTGGCTGCCAGCTATCTCCACGTAGGGACGTAACAATAGCCATAAGAGTGTCAGAGGGGGAGAAAACCGAGGAACTGAACCTGATTCATCAACATAGAGGCAATTGATTGAATCTCTGCAAACAGTTCAGCTTCATCAAAGGAAGCAACAGCTACAGAATGGCCTGTAAAGAAAATAAGGGAGGAAGATTAAGAAGTAAAGATACTGGAGAGGTTTTTGCCATGGCCCATCAAGATTTGGGAAGAATCTGAGTTCTCAAGTTCAGTGTATTTGGATTTTTTTTTTTAAGTTAAGTGTACGTGATTTACGATAAGGTTGGCACTGGTACTGTATGAACACCACCTTGTTTTGGACAACACAAGAACAAGTGTAATTAAACCAAGACCTTTTGCCAGCAGCCGGAGTAAGAAAATGGATTATATGTTTCCATGCCCAGTGAAAATCAGACTAATGTTGCCCAATATCCTCTCAATCTGCAGGAGCCAAAATACCACTGATTTCTTGAGAGTCCGCAGTCCTATTGGAACAACAGAACAGAATTAAGGTTGTGGCTGGAGGAACCAAATGGAGAAAAAAAAAAGAGACAGACAGCAGAATGATTAGCTGCACGAAAGGTGCGGTGTTATTTATGTTTGAGTTCACTCCAAGGCACGGTGCTATACATACTGCTTTAGGCCACTGAGAATATTAGTGATGCAGACTAATCCACCAGGTGCATCAGTAAATGCAGAGGAAATCCAAAGCTGGTGGTGAACATCATATCATCTAAAATCAAGATATCAGAGAATGGAAATACTGAAAAAAAAAAAAAAAAAAAAAATGTTCCACTTTAGAGTAAGATAGTCAAAGACCCAGGCGAAGTTATTAGTTGAGGACAAGGAAACATCAGGGAATATATTTAGTTATAGACTGACAGGACAGCGGTTGGCAAAGTGTAAAGGATTTATATGATTCATGTTGTGGCTGTCGTTGCTGCAGCTGTACCGACGAGCAGCTGAGAACCCACACCTACTGGGCGCTACAGTTACTGACCTTGAAGTATTTGCTGATCAATAAATCTCTCATTTTCAAGATGAGTGTTGCGGTTGTCGCCTTTGCACTGCGAACAATGTCAAAGAACTCACATCCATGACACGGATGTTTCTATCAATCTTGCAGCTCCTACAAAGCAACGATACATTCACCGTTTACGGACGAGCTCCACTCACGCCTCCACCGTGCCAGAAATATTACTCGTGTATGTTTCTGATGCTTTCGTTCCAGTTCCTTGTTACTGCATGACATAGAATTTCTACTGAGTATTTATCAATGTTTTCTGTAGCAACAGAGGTAACTGAGGCAGCATAATTTTTTAATCCCTTGAATTAATTAAAGATACATCATTACCTACTAACATCTTAGCAGTGCTATGATGCAAAAATCTTTCGAAACATTAATATCAATGTCAAACGCAGAAGTAATACTAGTAGCCGTAGGGCCTCGCATTGTCTAGGGCCAGACAGCCAGAAGGTCGCCACTCATTCTTTGTCCGCCCCAGAACGCATATTGTGAGTATTTTACCCTCACTGTCTTCGCGTGCCCAGGGATAATACGGGGGGGTACGGAAGGAGACGGAACGGGAAGAAAAGGTGTAGGTGAACGAAGAAGATGAAGAAGAAAAAGAAGAGGGAAGAGGAGGAGCGATATGAAGTGGAATGGGGAGCGGAAAGGGGAGGAGGGAGACACGAGGAAGAATGAGAAGGAAGAGGAATGAGAGTGAAGAAGAGAGGTAAGGGAAAGAGAAAGATGGAGACTGAGGAGAAGAGAATGGGAAAAGGAAGGAAAAAGGAGGAAGTGGGTGATAAAATAGGAGAAAAGAGAAAGGGACAATGAAGAATAATGGACGAACTGGATTGACAAAAATAAAACGACTGAAAGACGAAGAAAGAGATGCAGAAGCAGATAAGTAGTTAAGTACGAAATGAGAGAGGGAGAGAGAGAGAGAGAGAGAGAGAGGAAAGGTACGGGTGGAAATGGGTGAAAGAGAGAAGAGGCTGGAGGAAGAGAGAGAGCAGAGGAGAGACACAAGCAGAGGAGAGAGAGGGAGAGTGAAAGGGACAATGAAAGGGAGAGGAAAGGGGAGGAGCCCAGGGCTGCTTGTATTATGCTGATCTTTGGGACCTTGGCCACAACTCTCTCTCCCCCCTCCTCACTCTACCCACACTCTCGTCTACTTCACAACTTCCCTCTACTCCAACTACCCCTTCATCTCCTCCCGTCCATCACAGCGCGGACCTAAACTGGCTCCTCTATACAGTGACGTCTAGCCTGCTACATTCTTGCTACTGTCAGGTTAGGGGATAATTTGCTAAACAGAAGTTAGAATACTGCCTTCAGTAACTACCTCTTTATGACAGGGGATATCCTAGGTAGAATAAAGTCGTATGACACCAGCAAAAATACATTACTGTCGTCCTCAGGTTGACAAGGTAGATGCAGTGATATTATGACATACAACCTAAAACTTATTATGGAACTACACGATCTATTCCTCCCGTCTGTCACAGCACGTGATTTCAACCAGATCATCTTAATCACAATGCTAGCTTAACACACTGGTTATATCTTACCTAAACAAACCTAATCTAACGTAATTTAACCTAACGCAACCCTGCTCAACCTGACATAACCTAACCTGGCCCCTTCTTTATTCCGCTTAAAGATGGGGGAAGCAAGATCCAGAAGACAAGAAAAGAGAAGGTTCTGTACGAAAACGGGAAGACTACCAACATACGCCCAGTGAAATGGGGTAGACACTGAGTCACACACATTCAGGCTTCCATGATCCTGGCTCCACCTCACAAGCCTAATAATCAGAATTTTTGCTTCCTTTTGGTATGGTCCCTTTTCTTTATGAATGCGCTTCACATAGACCTACAAGACAGAAACCGTTCGTCGACTGTCATTTGATAAATATATATTCATTCATTCTTCTGCAATTCACTTTTAATTTATGAAGTAACTCCTTTACACCGCCCACGCAGCCACACACCTGACTTTGAATATTTCATACCGTTGCCCTCATCTACTTTAATTCCTTTAATCTTGGCTTCACACAGCGCCATCACATTGTACTTAGCATCTTTTAATACATTCACTACTTCCCTTCTCTTCCAGTGGTCATCCATACGTGTCACATTCCATACAGAAACATAAACATGACTTCTTCCTGAACCCTTGGCAGGCACAGAACCCGGATCCTAGGCTTCGTTAATGTTTGCCAGGGGAAGACTAGATGGTGGAGATCCCTTACCGCCCCACCCACCCCCATTTGGCCAGCTAAGTACGCAGTGTTAAAGGGGACAATACTCTTTCTTTTCTACTCCACACCCTAGTGAGAGGTTTTAAGGTAACCACCATGTGTAATACTGAAAATTACTTCCAGCCGAGCAGGAAACAATTTGACGTGTCACATAGTGTGGAATTATCAGCACGTAACTACATCAAGTGTCTGGATGGTGGACACCCCGGTCTGCTACATAAAGTTAACAATACAACTGCCCCTTTCTGTTCCTCCAGACCATTACAGCAAGAAATCCAACATTCACCTTCGTAATCATCCCCCTGGTTTTGAACACTCTGGCCTAACCAGTCTAACCTAACCTACAATGTAGCTTATTTGATTTATTCTTTCCGTCAGTCACAACACGCGATCCAGCCCAGGCTTTATTAACCCTCGAAGTATTTTTTGGTATATTTTTGCTATCCTGATATGATTTTACTCAGCTTAAGCCACAATTTTCGTACAGGTGGCTTTAGCCTTTACTATCCCCCTTCACTATCAGGTAACTCGTTTGAACTCAATAAAAATGCATGAGTAAAGCAGAAAGTACATAATCATACTGAGAAGGTTAATCAAGCATCAGGTCTCCAAACCCCGTCGTAATGCAGCTAAATCTAACCTGCTTTAACCTTCTTAATCACACCCCGGCTCTCCACGCACCCGACACGCCAACCTCAGAGTTACGGTGGGTGTCGTGCCTCAGCTAATAAGCTACCCCCGTGGTAAGTAAATGGCACCCGTGTTCAGATTTCACTATAAATTGTTCGAAATTGTGGTCATTTTGGCTCTGAAATCGCCTGCCAGAATATGCTGTTGGCCAAGTTACAAGCTATTTACAATCCAGATATGAAGAAAATTTGCAAAACTCAACGGAATTCAGTCACCGCGTTTCACATAAAGCCAATCCATATTAAAGAGTCTAGTTGACATTTAGCAGGCATTTTGGTGACCTTGACCTTGACCCCAAGTGCCCACGAACTCATCCAAGATATTGGTCGTGTCTTGATACCCTGAAGGTTTCATGTTGATAGCTCATGCCGTTCATGAGATATAATGGTAACACACACACACACACACACACACACACACACACACACACACACACACACACACACACACACACACACAGAGGCGCGGTCATGAACCCCTATAGCTCAGATACTTATCATTACCGTTACTGGGGACTTTGGAGCAAAAAGCATTGCCTAGTACGAGCACAATGAAAACGACCGCCAGGGGTTCGACGTTGCATCAAAATTTTAACATGCACAATCCCGTACAGAAGATCTGATAGTCATGGTGGAGGGTGAACGCTCCTTTCCACCCTTGCTCGACGGCGGGTCGTTGTTTGGTCATTTCCCCAACATACAGACTCAAGCCCAGTGAGAGTCGATCTATGATACTTTCGTTTCACAGTTAGGACTGGGAAACTGTCATTGTTTTCTATAAAGTATCTGGGAAATGTTTGCCCACTCTTGTTACAATTTTCAGAATAATACCACCAATGAAAATGAAATGACCATAACATTAATTACATTACAGGGGCTTCGTATGACATACTTCGTCTTGGAGGCTAGAGTTTCAGATTCGTGGTAGTGAGTCTGATTCACCTTAGTAGTATATTCCGCACAGTTGTAGTTAAGTTACTAAAGCACGTATCCATTTAATAATAGGTGTCGAAGATATCTCAGTCATCTTGCAAAAAATGTCCGTACAAAATCTACCACTTGTAACCTTGGCTTCATCCCTATACTCATGGTATAATGGATGACGTAATAGGTGTGAATGTAACGCAAGAGTACCATACAATATTGAACGTTGAAACTAGATGCAGAACAGAATATCTCTAACTGTAAAGGGAGGTGACTGGACTGGTTAATGAATGAATATTTTATAAAAATTTGCAATGCATTTTTTTAAGTAATTAAAGGAATAGCTTTTTGATACTATTTTCTCTGTGACTGTATAGAGAAATCCTACATATACTCTGGCGATACTGATAGGTTAGAGATACACATACGCAGTCAGCGGCCGGCCAAACCACACACCGTCAAAATTATGAAGTTTCAGCGTCTTGAATTATATCATGATGAATTATTTATAAAGGTTCCAATTTAATCCTGCACTTCAGTCTACGGTTAAATTGTTTTTCTCTGGTTAAAACCAAACTGGCTTACCCAGGATAACGTAAGACGATTTCACTTGGCGCTGCAAAACCTCCCGAAAGATGATGGTTGAGAAATTATCACTTTTAAACAGCATTATTTTGTCCCTGTTGTATTACTTAAATGGGCAAATCGTTTAAGAAAGTAATTATGAAACAAACACTTCCCCAATCATCTCTAAGATTTTAAAGCCTCATAGCAGGGCCGATTAATTGTGTTGGTGGTGGTTTGCTTTAAAGTGTGGATCAGACAGCAGAGCTGGTGCTGGCCCTTTGTGGTACTCATGTTAAACAGCCCGGGCTGCCATGGAGAGAGAAGGCGGCTGAACTTGATGATTAATGAATATTTTTTGTGATATATTTAGAGAGGAACTTAAGAATAGTTTGCTAGAAAAACTATGTTGCTTTTTATTAGAGAAGTAACTTGCCTAATTTTCTATAATCATGTGTGTGTGTGTGTGTGTGTGTGTGTGTGTGTGTGTGTGTGTGTGTGTGTGTTGTAGCGTAGCCGAAACTGGAAAAAGGGTTCCGATTAATCTTGCCAGGATGGTCGCAACTGGGTCACAGATGAGCTCGTTTCAATATCATCTCGACTGAAGTCTTCCAAAAGGATGTTTTGACCCGTAATAATATTGTTTCCATTGATAAGGTAATGGAGGCTGGGAGGAAAGGAGGATTGTGAGGAAGGAGGAGGGGGGATGGAAGGAAGAAAGGGAGGAGGAGGGTTAGAAGGAAGGCAGCGGGTGAAGGGGGAGCGCATAATGGGGAGGAGTAGACGCTGAGAATAAGGTTATGGGGAAGGAGGTGCGGAGAGGGCGAAAGATGGAAGGAACGGAGATTTAAGAGGAAGAAGGAGGAAGGATGGAAGGAAAAGAAGGGTTGGAGTGAAGGAAAGTTTTGAAACGAAATAGTAAAGGTTAAAAATGGAGAGAAAATGTAGTAAAACATGGAAGAGAGTATAGGATGCAGGGAAGGAGGAAGGGTTTGTAGGAACGAAAAGATATATGGACGGAAGGAAGGAGAGAATATACAGAAGGACAGAAGATATGGAAGGCAAGAAAGATAGGTATATAGAAAGGATGAGAGTCATTTTTTTTTTTCAGCTTAAAGAGAGCACCCTGTTAGTTGAAGATTTGCTGAAGGCCTTATAAACCTCTAATCCACCCTTTTCGACTAAAGACATCCTAATAATGGTAAAGTTACTTCCAAATAAGAAGAAAAATAAAAATAAATAATCTCACTGAATGATTTGATTAAAAGAAGAGCCGATAGGGAGAGTTGGCAGATGGAGAAAGTTAGCGTTAGAATTTATGCAGACACGCTGGAGATGAGGAGATGCAAGTTAAGAAGACAGAGAGAATACGACATAAGATGAAGGAATGGAGGCAAATAAAAGGTGAATGGATGTTATAAGGAAAAAAAAAAATGTGCTGAGACCAGGGGTGCAAAATAGGAATACAGGGAGTTGTATATAAGCCTGAGGCAGATTAAGTGAGAGAATATAGATACAAGGAAATACTGAACATAAAATAATGAAACTGAGAGACTTTTGGAGCGAGATAGGAGTAAACAAGAGGAGGGAGGAGACAGATGAGAGAGAAAAGGTAAAAGAAAAAAGGAAATAAGAGAGAGAACAAAGTTAGGCAGAGAAGGGATAATATATATATACACAAAAGAGAAGAGACCAAATTAGACTGAGGAGAAAGATGATGACTAAAACACGAAGGAATGTCAGAAGGAATAAGAAACGTAGAGCAATAGGGAGGACAGAGACAGCAGATGATGCACAAGAAAAGACAGAGTGGAGAGAGAGAGAGAGAGAGAGAGAGAGAGAGAGAGAAATGGTAATAGGAAGTGAGAGGAAAGAAAGTAAAGACTAGAAGTAGCGCAGTGGAGAGGAACGAACTTATCTGGAAAACACAAGACCTTTGGATGGCAGAATATGGAGAGAAGAAGGAGAGAGGAAAGAAAATACTGGAAGGAGCCTTACGAGAAAGGTAGGGACTAGAAGTGTCTGCATGAGTAGATTATTTGCATATTCCTGCGGCTGAACCCACACACACACACACACACTTCTGTTTTACTGGAGAACAGGGGGGGGGGGGAAGGCTTGAAAGAGTGCATCGGGGAAAGACAATGGCCGAAAAAAGAAAAAAAAAAAACTAATGAATCATGACAGAGAAGGAAGAACTCAGTGAAAATCGAAAGGGGGGGGGAAAAGGAAAATGAGGGAAGGAAGAGAAACGCAAAAGGAGAGCCAGAGGAAGACAAGGAGGACTGAAATAGGACAAATACCTGTGAACAAAGACAGACGAAGGACACAGAATAGTAAAAATCTAAACCTGGCGAGAGATTTAGCGATGAAAACGGGGGAACTAAAGAAGCTTATAAGGAGGAATACCAGAGGGAGAGAAGGAAGGCTGGAAAACAAAGGATTTCAGTAATCGAATGTTAGAGAGAGAGAGAGAGAGAGAGAGAGAGAGAGAGAGAGAGAGAGAGAGAGAGAGAGTATAAAGTAGGTAGAAAGAATTAGAAAACTAGAAAGGTGAGTACAAGAGCGTGAGAATGAAGACTGAAAGAAAAAGGAAACTTATGAATAAGGAATCACATAGGATGAAGGAATTGGGAAGGTGGGAATAGGAAGCTGGAGAGACAAAAAAAAAAACGATAACGCGACAATATACAGAAGTTGAAAGGGAGGAGTACCAGTGATAGTAGGAAAAAAAAAAGGAAAGACAGTGAATAAGGACAGAAAAGAAGGATTTGGGGTGAAAAATGAAAGGTGGAGAGAGAAAGAGAAAGAGAGAGAGAGAGAGAGAATATATATATATATATATATATATATATATATATATATATATATATATATATATATATATATATATATATATGTATGTATATGAAGATAGCGAGGAACAAATGAATGGTAACTGTCGATTATCATAAAAAATAAGAATGAGACTGAAGTAAAGGGAAGAATGAAGAAAACAAAGAGATGAGCTGAGCTAGAGTGAGGGATTAGCTTAGAATAAGCACTAAATAAGAGCCAGGAAAATAAATTACAGATAAACGTTAGGAAACTATGACAACATTGTATGGATCAGGCGTAAACGAGCTAGACAAGACTAGTTCGCCTATCATAACCAGGCGGAGATATTCGTCCATTTGCTGCTAGTTTCTGAATCTTAAAGGTAGTATAAAATGATAGCACGGTTCTGCATTCTTTCCATGGCATTTCCTTGTGTCTAGTATGTTACTCTTTCTCAATAATTTAGCGCTCAAAATGAAGAGATGGCATTTTCTCGGCTGGCTTACAGTGGAGAGAGCAAAGGCAGAGCGTAGTAAAGCAACTAGACCTATATGCAGAGAATAATAACGGGAGAGAAGATGGAGTAGATGGGCTAGGGAAAATATAACACAGATATATATCGGGAGAAAATTACATGGTAATAAGACCCAGGTGTAAACAAAGGAGACACGATTACTGTAGGCAAAGAAAGCAATGGAAAAGCCAAGCCTACACGCCGGGTACATGAACACGAGGGATCGAGATGGAAAAGGCGGGGCGCCGGGAAAGAGGTGGACAGGACAAGTACGACAGGGGATAGAGGAAAGGGACGACGTAGAGAGATAGGGGATTCATGTAAGAGTGGAATTTTTTCGTATCATAGAGGGTGATCGCTCGGGCTCGGGGTATTGGAACGTGTAACGCTGAGGAGACACAAGGAAGAAGAACGAGGAGGGAGAGATGAGAAGGGAAGGAAGAAAAATGAAAGCAAGGAAAGGAAAACGGACGGATATTGTAGCGAGAGAAGGAAATACAGAGGGAAAGGAAGAAAAATGAGAGCAAAGGGGCGGGGAAAGAAAAACTGACGGATATTGTAGAGAGAAAGAAATACGGAAGATGTGATATACTGTGTAGGGAAAAAGGAGAGTTACTATCGAGGAGAACGGAAGAAGTGAATGAGAAGCGCGAGAGGACGTATTCTTGTGACGGACAGAAAAGAAAAGGGGAAGATGTATGAGAAAGCTTAAGTAAAGTAGGCCAGAAAGAGAGAAACAAGACAAAGAGCATAACAAAACAAATAAGAGGAAACAAGAGGTATATAATTGAGCAGACAAGGGGAGCCAGACAGAAAAAGGGGAAAAATAAGAAAGAGAGTAGCAGTGAGGTGAAGTAGATAACAGTAAGAAATGATAGCTAAACAACAGGAATGAAAACAGGAGGGATTTAACAGGATAAGCGAGAGGCGTTACGCAAAAATAAAGAAAAAATTGACAGTGACTAGCAAAAAGGGAGGTGAGATATATCTATACAATAAAGAGAAGAAAAAACAACAAATGCAAGAGGGATTTATCAGAGATAAAAGGTAAGCTGCAGATGGAGGTGTGTGTGGGGACGAAAGTAATCGTATGAGAGTGAGAGTAGAAGAGGAATTAAGGAAAAAAAAAAAAAAAAGGATAACACATCATAACGTGTATAACGTGCATAACCATTGGCTATAACACAATGAAAATTTTAGGTTACGCTGAGTTGAAGGAAAAAGGTTTATAGTGGTGGTGTTCCAGTGCCCGGGATCCTGATGGTGATGGGTCAGTGGGAGGACGAGTGGTGGTGGTATTGGTGGTGGTGGTGGTTTTGTCGTGTGTGGATCAGTGTTGGTGATGGTATAGTGTGTGGGTCAGTGGTGGGGTTATAGTGTGAAGGTCAGAGGTGGTGGTGTGACTGTAGTGTTTGGATCAATGGTGGTGGTGTGGCTGTGATGTACGTGGGCCAGTGGTGGTGGTGGTGCTGCAGTGTGTGGACCATTGCTGGCGTTGGTGTTGCAATGTGAGGGTCAGTAGTGGCGGTTCTAGTGTTATTTATATATATATATATATATATATATATATATATATATGTACCTGTACGGCATTCATACTTCTCCAGTGTATATTTGACACCTCTTTTCAAAAGTCCTTCCTACACCCCTGGTCGGTAGGCATGACATTTTTGGATGCTGTGTGGCGCTACTGCAGTGATAGGGCCCGAAGCCGTGGCGTTGCATGCAGTGAATAATCCCCTTTTCCTGACCACAATATTTGCCGTTACTTCCTTCCCACGCACTCTATATTCCCATTCCCTTCCCGCTCACACAGCCTTGCCTCTCCTTTCATCATCCCCTTTCCCTCTACCCTTCCTCTCTTACTCTCCTCACCTTCCCCTGTGCGGTGTCCTACTGTATATCTTCAAGCTCTCTGACGTCCGCAAAACTACTGTGCTTATTTCCTCAAATTATTCAGGTATTCTCCTCACCCAAACCCTAACTGTTCCTAATCATACCGCCCGTTTTCTCTATCTTTACTCATACTTCGTTCTGCCTCCAGTCTTTTCTTTCTTTTTTTTTCTTCCGTTCCTGCCTTCTCATTCTGCTTGCCTCTCCCTATTGTCAGCTTTCTATGTTTATGTCTTCCCTCTGCGTATTCCATCCTCTCTCTCTCTCTCTCTCTCTCTCTCTCTCTCTCTCTCTCTCTCTCTCTCTCTCTCTCTCTCTCTCTCTCTCTCTCTCTCTCTCTCTCTCTCTCTCTCTCTCTCTCTCTCTCTCTCCATTTGTATTTGAATGGATCCCCCTCCATTTTTCTCCTTGGCCTCCCTACTGCATTTATTTCGTGGTTCACTAATTGGAACCTGCATGAGGCCAACAGCTTGCTTTTTCTCTCTTATGTCATAACTAGTCTCTCTCTCTCTCTCTCTCTCTCTCTCTCTCTCTCTCTCTCTCTGGTCAGGTTAGTTTGTCTCCATCTTTCTCTCCGACAAGGAGTTTATGTTGCAACCCCATTTCAAAAACTAAAAGAGAGATTTGGGCCAAATTTAGTGGGTAAATACCCCATGTCCCAGAGAACAAGGGAATAACTTTTGGGACCGATTCGGATCGTATTACAGATTCCCGGAAAACACTTTCTGCGAAACGCTAATAAATGATGAGATAACTTAACCCACTATGAAGAGAGGTTTGGAAATTACGTTGCCCTTCTCAGAGAGATGCGCTCCACAGAGTGCCCCTCTAGTTTTCCATGTCTTTGTCTCATTCCTGAGCATGTCGCCTCCCTTTTTCTCCCCGCCGCTTGTTCTTTCTTTCCTCCTTCCTCCTGACCTTTTCACGCTTTTGTCAGCTTATGACGACTCGTCTTCGTAATTTTTCATCTTTTCCCTATTCTTCGCCAAGCATGTCACTTCCCTTTTTTTCCCACCAACTCCTGTCTTTTCACCTTGCTCTCTCTACTCTCATTTTTTATAATCAATCTCTGTGTTACGATCTCCTCCTTTCGATTTTCCATGTCTTCCTTTTTTTCCTTCTTCATGTCTGTTACCTCCTTTTTTCTCCCCACTATTTTTTCTTTCTTTCCTCCTATTTACCTTCATCTTATGTACTCCCCGCAATCTTCTCGTTCCTCTTTCCTGCATTTACTCCCCGACTTTGTTTGCCCTTTATTTCTTCCTTCTCCTTTTTCCTCTCTCTCCATACTTTCCTCCTTCCTTCCTTCCTTCTTTCCCTGCCCGTCGCTCTGCCTCCCACTCACTGCACTCATGTCCCTGACGGGTATCCACTCACTTGTCTCCACGGCCCACGTCACACCACACTTGCCGTCTAATGAGGAGAAGAACTGAATCGCCGCCTGCCACGAAAGAACCCAGGTAAAGGAGGCCTAAATTATGCTATTTATGATACTTCCTGATATTCCATCTAACGCATTTTTCTTTAAATCGCTCTTTCATACACCAAATAGTGGTTGATATCACATTACTGAAGCGTTATTTTACTGATAATTGATTCACTGAGACGTATCCTAATAATGGTTTATGTTTTATTAATCCCGTAACTGATATTCATACCACAATACAGAACTGGCATTAATGTTTTATTAAAGTTGAAGTAAATGGACAAAAAAATAAAGGTAGTGATGGATGCCCAGTACTGGACCGAATGAGGCAGACACAATACAGAAACTGAAGCTTATATGAATTTTGACTACTCCACGACACAAAATGCCAAATTTGACGATAAAACATTCTCGAAAACACACAGTAAATTGATTTAATATTCATATAAGCTTACAGATGTTGGCAGTAAATACTAGTATGTAGTGGCCATTAGAGTCTCAGTGCTAAAACAAAACTTTAACTCCTTTAATGCAATTTTTTTTTTTTTACTCAGGCTGCTGTATATTCAGACAAATTTCTTCTGCAAAGGAATACTTTCTTGTAATGAAGATGTTAGGCATGATTTTCATTAACTCCTTGACGGCAACAGGTCTCTTCATAGCTAAATATAAACGTCAAATACTAGGAAGAAAAATGAATAAGACGTCATTTGACTGAAGGGATTAATGTGCCATCAATTAAGCTTGATGAAAACCGATATACCAAATTCCAGCTGGTCATGAGTCTTTTAAAGGCTCACTGAGGTTCCTCGGCCTGAATCACTTCCTCTCCACAGTACTGTTAAACGGTCAAGTTGTGGACTAACGATGTGTGCTTGAAGGGGACGGGGTTGGGGAGTAGACACCATGCAATGCTTAGCCTCGTTCTTCATCTCCTTGAATTAGGTTTTCTGGCCTTTGACGGTTATTCACCCAATATCTTGGGATGCAAGGCCACTCCATCATCCAGCTTACAGCAATTAAGGTCTCCTGCGTGTCACCCTTGCTACTCATTTCTCCTACCAGCCCATAACGGATGCATGGTCACTTGAGTCGAACGGTGTCAGCTGTTCGCACCAGGACTGGAACCCTGGACTAACGATCCTGCAGTCTCGTAGCTAGCCACACTGAACACTCTGTTACCGAAGATGTGAACAAGCAACCATTTTATTACGATATTTTCCTAAGTATGAGATTATGATAACGACTGGATATGTCTGATCATTAGGTATAGTTGCTGACTACAAACTGCAGTGTGGGATGCAGGATGATCACATCAAACAATTACAGACGTTCTAGGAATGGAATTAGGAGTTTGCTTACACCGTCGAGCATTCATTTATAATAATACTGCCCTTAGTTCTTGACTACGTTGTGCGTATCTTGGGCCATGACAGGAGCTCTGCTGATCCACAGTTTAATAATAATGACCCTGCCATTACCAAAATAATGAATTAATTATTAACTGATTAAACGCAATGCTCTTTTATTGCATGTAGTGACGAAAATGACGCTCACTGCCACAAATATTTCAAAGTAAAATGTGTGGCTGTCGTAAATACTGAATTACAATTTTTTAACTCGAGTTTATAGTTCACTGGACAAATTTTACACTACATATTTCTACTCTGTCATCAGCATTCAGCATAATGCCTACCAAAAAGCACATTGTGACCACTGATATATTATGTTACGGTGAATCATTCATTATAAATACAGTCATTACAACACCAATACAGGCAGTCATAAAATTATTAGCGATGTCATTATAGCTATATAAAGCAGGAGGGTATTTAATTTTTGTAATGTTATGTACTAAAAAGTACTTCTACTGAAAACGCAATATACGCTTTATATTATACAGTTCATCCCTTATAGACCGCAACTCTCCCACCCTGTCTGGTCCCAGAACCGCATTTAGGGTCTAATTATTCAGCTTTCACCAAGGAAAATATTGGTCTTACAACTTTCAAGAGCATGATTTTACACTACAGAAAATGTATATTTCACTCACATAATTGTCTAATGGTTACCGCACTATCGACCGTCAAAGAACTTAAAAAATAAACATAGTTACCCCTTGCGTATAAAAAGAAAGATTATATATATATCTATCTATCTATCTATTGCCAGACGCCTCAATCCCGTTTGGGGTGGCCACAAACAAATCGCCTCCAAGTCGTCCTGTCCCCCGCCATTTCACTGCCCCGCTCCCAACTCACACCCCCCTCTCTCATATACTTCTCCACCCCATCCCTCCATCTCATCCTCGGCCTCCCCCTCCCTCTACCCCCCTCCACCTCACTCACATACATTCTCTTCGTCAGTCTTTCACCCTCCATCCTCTCCACATGGCCAAACCACCTCAGTGTGTTCCTCATAACGCTTCCTATCACATCCACATCCACACCACAACGCTCCTTTATATCCTCATTCGTCAGCCTGTCTCTCCACGTGACTCCACAGGCTCCTCTTAAATAACTCATTTCCACTGCTCTCACTCTTGACTTGTGTCCTTCCAACAATGTCCAAGCTTCACTTCCGTAAGTTAGTGTTGGTATCACAATACTGTCATGTAGTAACTTTTTCACTTCCATGCTCACTTCCGTTTCTTATCACTGCTTTCAAAGAACCAGCAACCTTTCTTCCCTGCTGTACCCTTTCAAGCACTTCACCCTCCAAACCTCCATCCTTACTCATCACACTACCCAAGTACTTAAACGTACTCACATTTTCCAATTCCTCACCATCCAACCTCACTGTACATTCACTAACTTCACCTCTCTCAAAGACCATCACTTTACTCTTCCCTACATTCACCTTTAGATTCCGTTTCTTACACACTCTCTCAAACTCATCCACCAAGCCTTGCAGCTCCCCTTCGTCTTCACGCAACAACACAGTATCATCTGCAAACAACAGTACAGGGAGTTTCCAAACACTATCCTCTCTCACCAGGGCCACTCCAACATCCACTACCCTACCTTGTACCTCTTTTATTACCCCATCCATCTACAGATTGAACAACCATGGAGACATGACACATCCCTGTTTCAAACCAACTTTCAAAGAGAAAAATTCACTTAGTTCACCATCCACACGCACTGCAGCCTTCGCACCATCGTACAGACTCTTCACAGCATTCAACAACTTCCCATCTACTCCATATATTCTTAACACTCTCCACAATCCTTGTCTATCCACCCTGTCATATGCTTTCTCCAAATCCATGAAAGCCGCATACAACTTCTTTCCCTTCTCTAGAAACTTTTCCACTAAAGATCTAAGAATGAATATCTGATCTACACAACCTCTTCCCTTCCTAAAGCCTCCCTGTTCTTCTCCAACTAATTTCTCTGTTCTTTCTCTAACTCTGTCTATAAGTATCCTACCATACACTTTTCCTATTATACTAAGAAGACAAATGCCCCTATGATTACCACACACTTCTTTTTCCCCTTTTCCTTTGTACAAGGGAATAATTATACCTGACTTCCAATCCTCCGGGACTCTACCTTCCTCCCAGGCCAATCTGTACATCTTCCACATCCATTCTACTACTATCTCTCCCCCATGCTTCAGCATTTCACCACACACTCCATCAATTCCTGGGGCTTTCCCCGATTTAACTTTCTTCATTGCTTCCACAACTTCTATCCTACTGATTTCTTCCTGTCTTCTCACCTCCCTCCTTCTCCCAGCCATTCCCCAGCCACTTATACTCGCATTACTTCCATCCTCTACGTTCAACAATTCCTTAAAGTGTTCCCTCCATCTGTTCACTTTTTCTCCCTTCTCCACTAGCAATCTACCATTTTCATCTTTCACTCCCCTGCTAACTTCACTTCCACCCTGTCTTACTCATTTCACTTCTCTTCAGAACATTTTCTTACAGTCCCTCCACTTTACACTCAAATTCCTTCCAAATTCCTCATCCACTCTCTTCTTACTCTCTCTTACTAATCTTTTCACCTCTCTCTTTCTTTCCACATATAACTCTCTCTTCCGCCTCTCAGCTTCTTCCACGCCCCTATTTCTCATCCATTCATTGTATGCTTTCTTCTTATATATATATATATATATATATATATATATATATATATATATATATATATATATATATATATATATATATATATATATATATATATATATATGTATCTTTGTGGTAGGTGGGGGCGCTCACCATCCACTCACTCAATGTAGTGTTGCTCTCGGGTGTCTGCCCTGTCCTCTCCTCCCTCCTTCTTTCCTTCCATCTACTTCTGTTTTTCTTTCCTTCATTCTTTCCTCGTCTTTCTGCCTGCGGGTGACTTTACACACCCTCTTCTGTCTTTCATTCCTTCATGCTTTCCTCTTCCTTCTGCCTGTGGGTGTCTTTACACTGAGTGACAAGCCAAATGGTTTCCTGTACACCAGGAAACCATTTACTACGCTGGGTGGTAACCATATAACCAAATTTTAGCGCCTGGTGGTTTAGTGGGTAATTATTGTGCTCCAATCGGATTGACCCGGTGAAGGTTTATATCCAAGGGGTGATTGGGGTTTATTGCTCACGTAATGCCACTCAGGGATAAGTGAGGTTGGTTACTCTCATCTTAAATGTCAGGACCAACTGCCTAGCCCCGGACTCCTACGCTCCTCATGGGGTAACGTAGGATTGGATGATGGACGGATATATATATATATATATATATATATATATATATATATATATATATATATATATATATATATATATATATATACCTAGGCTGCTTCCCCAAGGAAAGGGAGGTAGCCGAAACAGGACGACACATTCCCCATTTACTCATCCATTCAAGCACATTCATTCGCATCTTAGCCCCAAGGGGAGAACGGACAGATCCTCACCGCACCACACCGCACAAGGGTCAACTGAGCAATGCAATCAGTGACATCCGCAGCAGGGCCCGACAGCAGAGCTGGTTTACCCCTGCCACATCATAACAGACCCATCCCCTGTCAATTTTTTCAGTTGTAGAATAATAATTTTTGGTGGCAAAATTATAGTGACTTTTCATGTAGAAACTAAAAATTGGCACACCAGAATAAAATAATATAACCCTTACCTACATCAGTTTCACCACATAGTTTCAGAAACTAATATACTACGTGACTTATATACTAACAGACCTGTCCCTCTTTCACAGATTGTAGTTGCATTTTGAACACCGTAGGTGGAGCATTGGCGTTCGGTACTCTTAGATCTGCTTCATAATAATTCTCCAAGGAGTACTCTACACTTACGACAGTACAATTGACAGGTATGTAATGAATAATTCTGTGATTATCACATTCATGTGTCATCAATATTCTTAATCCAAATATTTTGTGATCCTATACTATATTCTGATGAAGTTTTAAGTATCTGCAATTATAGTTTAAAAATTGCCTTCATTTACAACTTTACTCAAAAGTTTTCTTTTTTCCAGATAATCCGAAAATGCCTAACTTAAAGACGAGAGCGCAGTCTACATGCCACTTGATCCTGTTAGTTGGTACAGGCTCGGATTGCTCCTTAGTAAATAAAATACAACAGATCGACGATACCACACAGAGAATGAACTCATAATTGACTTGATTCCCACTCTTCTATGTCAGTGGGAAAAAGCTAATGTACTGTTCAAATCACCTGTAATAAATCAGTACACATCTATTGAGTTAATATTAACGAAGATGTGGCGCACAACAGTAGAGACATCACTTGGTAAAGGAAGGCGAGCAAAGACAAATAAATTTCTGCATTTACTTGATACTGTTTTTAATTTCTGAACTGCCAGTGTCTCTTAGAGTTCTGTTCTGATGATAAATATTCTATCTCGTGCACAAGAGAACCTCATCCCTATATTGATTATCACTGTCCTCGAGAGAAGAGAATCCCAGTTTTTGAGTTGGCTTTTCTTATGAGCACAACGAGCAACAGTAGGATACCAAGGATACATGCAGATTGGTCCAGCAGAAGTTACAGAAACCAAGAAACAGATTGCTATTGCGACGGAAAAAGAGAAAATCCGAGAAAAAGAAGAAAAGAAGATGAGCGAATAAGCAACAAAAAGAGAGAATGAGCTGTATCAAGATGTTTGTCACCTCTTTGAAAGCTCCTCAGATGAAGAAAAAGAATCACCAACATGCCCTCTGAACTTTCACCTAAGGGAGTAAAGTACAACACTAATGGCATTTCAAACATCGCCCTAGCTAGTATTCGCCACCATACTGGCCTATGAGAAGCTGCAGAGATTGCCACTGCCGCTTGGATAGATGCAGGCCTTATTAGCCGAGACGATGTATCCTTAATGATTGATCGAAATAAAGTCAGAAGAGCACGAGGAAAAATCAAGATCGAAATATCGGATCAGCATGAGAAGGCTTTGAACGAGGAAGGTATCTCTTGTATTTTGTTTGACGGAAGAAGAGATGACACAAGAGGTTTCCTAGCGGTTAAGGGAATGGATCAAAAGTTTCATGGTCTCATAAAAGAAGAACACTACACTGTCTGTTCAAAACCTGGTGGACGCTATTTGTTTCAGCTTGTTCCTGAACTAGAAGGCAAGAAACCGACAGATGCAATTGCTAATCAAATAATGTGCTGGCTTCAAGAAAGAAGACTTGACCAATCCCTACAGACCACTGGTAGAGACAACTGCAGTGAACACTGGATGGCAGGACGGTGTTATGACGCATTTAGAGAAAAAACTTGGAAGAGGGCTTGTTTGGATTGTTTGTGATTTGCACACAGAACTTCCTCTTCGCCATCTTATCCAGGAGCTTGATGGTCCTACAAAGAACAACAACAAGTGGTCAGGCCCCCTTGGCAACCTGCTCAATGAAGCAACGGAATTAGAAATACAGAATTCCCAAAGGGAGAAGTAGGTCCTCCCTTTTCACTTCTGCCAGTAGAAACTATCAAACACCTCAGTACAGATCAATCGTATGCATGTCGAAATGCTCAAGCAATCAGATCAGGAGAGTTACCTCAAAATTTGGCTGTCTTGGAAATTGGACCTGTTAGTCACAGTCGTTGTTTAACTACAGCACATGGTAACTGCACGATCTGAGTTATGAAACATGGATTGTAGGGGAAGACACTGTAAAATTTGAGATTGATTGCTGAATTTATTGCTGGGGTTTGTCTACCTCCTTGGTTTAACATTAAACTTAATCCCATTTGGATGGAGGGGCTAAACCACATCTTGTATCAGTTGCAGCTACTGAGAACCCAAAGGAAATTGGTAACAGACATTGTGTTACCTATTGTGAGAAGATCCGCTTAATATCCTAAACTAGAGGCAGTCTTGCAAGAACTGCTTTGTAGCCACTCTACAATGGAGCTAGCTGAAGCTGTAGAAATTATTCCGAAACTTAGAGGAACATCACAAGAGGATGACCAGCTGGTTAACTGCTCTGTTCAGCCAATTGTCACGATTAGCTGACATGAGCTCGGAAGTTTTAGAGTCACCACTAACAACATTTACATCAAACAAAAATTTAGTACTACTAGAATAGGCCCCAGTGCAAGTGCCGAAGTGGCTTCTCATACTTAGAGTATGGAAAAATGTATGAAAATGGTCACACAAGCAGCCATTCAAGTACATACCCAAAAAGGGGCGAGACGGACTTATTCAAGCAAATGTAGCAAGTAGCATTATAATGTCAAGGACCAGTAGCAAGAAGGACATGAGTGCACTGATTACATTCAGATAAAAACTCTCAATGATAATTTGTCACTTCTGATATCGAGAATATATAGATAGATAGATAGATAGATAGATAGATATTGATATAGATATATTGATATATGTAGGTACATAGATTGACACATGTACATACTGTATACATATATATACAAGTATTTATATATATTTGTATATACAGTATACTTTACACATATACAGTATATTTGTATATTTATATATAGATAGGGTATATATGGACAGGAGATTTTCTCCAATACATACTTAGTTGAAAGTAATTGTAAGTTATGCACTTCATATTTTCTTCTGAATATTTTCTGTACACCTCATGAGTTCCTTAGTCTTGTCTGGCAGGTTGTGTATGATTTCGCCGTAGTTTCTTCCGTCCATTTCATTTCTTGCTAAAAGTTTGCACCACCGGATGTAGACTCATTAAAGAAGGTCACTCAGAAAAAAAAGAATGGCTTCAGCTGAAAGTCATCCTTGTAGTTGTTAGGATCAGAATGTGTTATAATGGAATTTTATTGTTGATACTGAAGCAGAATATAAAGCATCTCAGTAAAAGTGCTACAGACCACAGGATGTTGACTCTTTATTCAGGATAACACCACATGATTATGCCCGTCTGATGGAGTCATCCCATCAGTCATAGTAAGGATAGTTAATACTCACTCACCTTGAGAGAACATCAATCAATTGGTCTAGAGTGGGCCGGGCCAAAGGCTCATTGGAGAATGCACCCAAAACCCATTCCTCCAGTTCTGAGGGCATAGCCATCTTTACTTTACCAAACAGAACAATGATCGCGTAGGCAACACTATAAGTATCCGAAGCTGACGAGCTGCACTCACCCTGCAAAACCTCGGGCGCCATCCAAGGAAACATCCGTCGCCGCCCCCTGCACATTGGAATTTTGAACACCGGGGCTGAGGCGTTTGTGGCAAAACCAAAGTCGATAAGCGTTATCTTTGGTCTACCAGCAAACTTTCGCAGGCAAACATTATTACATTTGATATCATTATGATAAACATTAAGGGAATTTATTTCATCAACTATTAATGCTAGTTGTTTAATGATCATCACTACAAAATCCAGATCAACTTCTTCAATGTTCTTCTCAATATAGGTGGAAACATCACTTCCAGCAAATTTTGTCAATAAAGTTCGGTACTCGGTACAAACTGCTTCTAATTCCTGTACACCGGCGACATCCCTCAGTTGACTCAAAAATGTAATCTCATTGACGAGATCCTTTGGAGCAACGTCATCGTAATCCTTGGCCACGTAGCTTTTACTGTTTCCCGTCAGCAGAACACACGAGCCCTGCCCACCGCTCCCCAGAAAATTTATGGCATATTTTGCACTGATTTCACCATATTTCTTTGCTGTGTAATTCTTCACCTTTAAGGAAGCACAAAGGCCCCGTAAATGCTCCTGGTATGCGTCCATGCTCATAACGCAACTTGTGCAAGGTCTAAGTGTGCTTCCCACAAGACAGCTAGCTAAGGAATGACAGTAAACAAAGCTCACCACCCTTTTATACCCTACCACTAAGGGCTGAATGGTTATTTTAACTGGTAATGAGTTCAAAATAATTTTACGAATGGGGTCATATTTTACA
>NC_136976.1:10573087-10580587 GCF_032717465.1 Coenobita brevimanus | reverse complement strand
CGAGACTGTAATTTTCCGCCAAGGCTGAACGCATTGTAGGCATTATTTATCGAGTTAGAGGCAAAAATTTTGAAATTGCCACTATCCCGCAATGGTAAAGAATCATTAAAAAAAAAATCCTAATCTCGATGATGATCCGGATCACCACCAAAATCTAATGGATTGTTCCTTGGACCATACTATACCCCTCCAAAAAAAATTAAGCAAATTCTGTTCATAACTTTTTAAATAATGCTAACAAACAGACAAATTGGCAAAGAAACGAACACCTGCAAAAACAACCTCCTTGGCGGAGGTAAATACTGTATATCACAGCTGATATTCTGGCCAGAGAAAAAGGAAATTCATTATTTAATTCCAGTTACACTGGTTTACAAAAAATTTGAGGCAAGCATGAAATTAGGTGTTCTAACCTCATTCTGGGGTGCTGATTTCAGATTCGAAATCCGTTTTCACTCATCACCTTTAGTTTTTGAGATATACACGTATATACATGTATACATATAGGCCTAGACCCAAAATATTCGCCAAAAATCCATTTACCGTCCTATTTTCTTGGAACTTGGTTTAAAACGCGCGCCACAACAAGCTCAAACATGTCAAGCACTACACGCAGAAGGACTGGGGGTCTAGGAGCACTTTCGTGCCTGGGAAACACAGTTCCTAAGAAAATCCTCTGGTGGACATGAACAAGATGTTTCTCCCCCCTCTTCATATCAAGCTTGGCCTTATGAAGAATTTCGTGAAGGTCATGGACAAGGATGACGCTGCCTTCAAAAACCTGTGCACTCTGTTCCCAGCTCTCAGTTCTGCTAAGCTCAAGGAGGGCATCTTCACCGAACCTCAGATCCGGGAGGTGCTGAAGGATATGGTATTCGAGGGAAAGCTCACCTTGAAGAAATTGAGAGCATGGGAAGCATTTAAGGTAGTCTGCCATGGCTTCCTTGGTAACACACGGGCACTAGATTATCAAGAGCGTGTCAAGAAGTTGTTGCAGGCTTATCAGGATATGGGGTGCCGAATGTCTCTCAAGATTTACTTTCTCCACTCCCACCTCAACTTCTTCCCCCAGAACCTCGGAGCAGTAAGTGACGAACATGGGGAAAGGTTCCACCAAGATATTACTAAGATGGAGGGCAACTACCAAGGCAAGTGGAGCCCCAACATAATGGGGGACTTCTGCTGGATGCTCCTGCGCGACATCCCGGAGGCAAAGTACACCAGATCGTCCAAAAAAACTCACTTCTGACTGTAGTACTATGGTGTGTATATATGCTTATATCCAAGTAATGGTAATATTTAGTTCTGTCAGTGTTCTGTGTCTGTTTTGTTTCGTTCTGTAATATGCCATTTTAATATATGAATTAAACTCATTATAATATAAATATATTCATTATAATAAAAAAAAAGGATATGTGAAAGCAAAAAAACTAGAGGTGATAGAGCAAAACTGTTGAGTAATTCGAATTAAGCATATCAAAATTTGTCAAAAACACCTATTCACATGCTTGCCTCAGTTTTTTTTTTTTTTTTTTTTTTTTTGGAAACCAGTGTTTTCAGCTTACGACTTGATTAAAACGTGGCCATGTAAGAATGATTTTAAACGTAAACTAAGCAGGGACGATACAGCCAATGTATCTCTACCTATTGGCTTAGGCTTTCTGGTAGAGACTGTACGTAGGGTGAGAAGTGCTTGTGAGTGTGATTGCAGTGTTGTAGTGGCTTTGGATGTGTGTGTAGTCTGTGAACCAAGTGTAATCGGGCCGCCTTATGCCGATTTTGTGCAAGCATACTACTATGCGACACTGTTTCAACCACAGCACCCCTTGTGTCCGCCAAATTAGCAAGTGGCTTGGTGAACGCATCCCAAAGTTTTTACAACTCTGGCGGGAGGCGAACCTCGCTCACCAGCGTGTGAAATGCACCCTCTACCACTGTACCACAGAGGATATATATATATATATATATATATATATATATATATATATATATATATATATATATATATGTATGTATGTATACAGTATATCCAATATGTTATGCAGTTTATGCACAATAAATTTTTGTGAGACTCCTTCGCTGTACAAATCTTTTTTTCACATTTTAGGATCTTTTTTCCCCAACAGCTTTTAGTTACTGTTCGAAAGTAATTCGGTATTTGCTATAGCTTCCAGTCCATGAAAACATTTGCCTCACCATAGTCAACTTACAACAGAGGGATTCCGAAGAACCATGGCATTATATTTATGTATATATCTGGTTCTGAAAAAGTTTGAGGAGTATCGGGTATGAGATGTTGATCACCATCTGGTGGTGAACTGGGAAAACTTTCTAAGGTAGCGATTTTCTTGCTGGATATAGCGAAAGTTTTTAAAAATCTTTACCAGGTTCTATTTGTGAGCAAGCCTAATAATATTTATGCATTTGACTTAGCAACTCTCTCAGCAACTCTACGGTGCTTAGCTGAATCCCTGCTCTTATTTGTTAGCTATTATGACTAACTCTGGCCTAACATACTCTAGCTAAAGGCTACCAGTATAATTTTAGCTAATGCGGTCAAAATGCTGTTAAGCTTCTAATTCTTATCCGTCTAAATTTGTGAAGGTCAGAAGTGAAGATAGGTATTGCTCTAACATGACTAGTTGATGACAGTCTGCAATGCATATCTAGTTCTTGTCCGACTACTTCATCAAGGTCTGAAGTGAAGATCTGTCGCTGAAGACTAACTGCGGGGTCAAGAATTGACGGGAATCTCAGACTGACAGAGAAGCAGGGATCCAAAGCTGGAACGCACAGTAACAACACCAATAAAGAGATCTAACATTAGTAACGGTGATACCGCAGTCACCAGGGGACTTGTATACCTCATGGATATTTGTTACTGCTTGCTTCGCACTGACATAACAAACGTGATGTTAGGGTAGGAGGGATGGGGATATGAGGAAGTACAAGATGCTGTGTTTGTGTATAGAGGGTATTGGGTACTTGTGTGGGTGGGGCAGAAGATAATTTGTTGGGGAGCTGGTGGTAATATGTTGAGCCAGTAAGGAGAGTTTGGGGGGCTGGGAGTTGTATCTGGAAGTAGTGAATAGTGTATGAGTGGAGGGGGGGTTGGAGCTAGCATGTGTCTGAGAACAAGTGGTGTGTGTGTGTGTATTTGTGTGTGTAAGGGTGGGGGGAGGGCAAGAGGTTGGTGTGTAAGGGGTAAAGACAGAATTCAGTTGTACATAGAGTTGTGTGTGAGGGGGACCAAAGGATGGTGCCTGAGGAGACCCGATATATTGTGAGAACGTTGTGAGGGACAGGAACGGAGCAGTGAGCGGCAAGACGCACCTGTTGGGGGCGGGAAAAGAGAGGCCGGAGGGCATGTGCGTTGGGGAGGGGGGAAGGTACAGTTGGTGATGTGTGAGGCAGGCAGTGTGTGGCAGAGGAAGAAAGGGGCGGTGAGGTGTATGGAGGACGGGAAAAGGTGGGGGCAGAAGGGGGCGATGTGGAGGGTCTGGAGGCAACAATAACAGTAGAGCACAATGGCCACCAGGGTTCACGTGTCATCCATTACCTTCTACGTTCATCCCAGGATTCTCGCGAGAGATTTTACCGTGGTGCTAAATCATTCCTTTATTGGCGAAAACAACACGATGATGATTTGCTTGTGGTTTGGGTGTTCAGAGGGGTGTCATTGGGCTGCAGCCGTGTGTGTGTGTGTGTGTGTGTGTGTGTGTGTGTGTGTGTGTGTGTGTGTGTGTGTGTGTGAGAGAGAGAGAGAGAGAGAGAGAGAGTGTGAGTGTGAGTGTGAGTGAGTGTGAGTGTGTGTGTGTGTGTGTGTGTGTGTGTGTGTGTGTGTGTGTGTGTGTGTGTGTGTGTGTGTGTGTGTGTGTGTGTGCGTGCACTGTCAGTCAACACCAAAATCAGGATTCTACCTACAATCACAGACACACCCTAAGAGTAATAAACTTGATGACCCTGAACTCCGGGTGAGGGAATATAGGACGAAGAGGTACGAAGTATATGACTGAAGGTGTGTGGGGTGAAGAGGTATGTGACTGAGGGTGTGTGGGGTGGAGTGGTATATGACTGAGGGTGTGTGGGGTGGAGAGGTATATGACTGAGGGTGTGTGGGGTGGAAAAGTATATGACTGAGGGTGTGTGGGGTGGAGAGATATATGACTGAGGGTGTGTGGGATGGAGATGTATATGGCTCCAGGGTGTGTGGGGAGGAGAGGTATATGAATGAAGGTGTGTAGAGTGGAGAGTTATATGACTGAGGGTTGGTGGTATGGAATGCATAACTGAGTACTTGGCAAATATCTACGTTAATTATTGCATTCCTCTAAAGTACGCATGATCTTACAGTTTATGACGCTGTTTAGTAGTATGGTTTAACGTGGAATGGGCTTGTGGATTTCATATACAGCTAGTTGAACCAATCCCTGTGTTTATGAAATATGCAGATAATACTTCGGAGGTGTACAATAAAATATAAACTGAAAGGGTTCCAGTAAAATTACGACAAGAATATTTATAACATTTATGAGGAGAAGGGAAGAGGTATCATGTCTCTGATAAGTTAAGCTAGTCATTGAATAATCTTCCAAACGTGAAGTAATTGGAAAGCAGTTAGATTAAAGGAAGAAAGAGAGAATTCTAGCTTTAGGTGACAAAAGCTAAATATACAGTGCTTAGCCTACTTACAGTTTGCAGAAAAATATACAGTCATAGATTCCAAAGTAGTTCTCAAAGTCTGTGCAAAATATACGCAGGCAGTAGCCAATAATCTAAAGCATTACCCAACCAAAAGAGAAAAAACACATTTTACGTCATCTCAGTTCATGTTAAGAGGTGACTAAAAGTTTTAGACATACAGTAAGGTACTACACAATTGTATGAACATGGCAAGCACTCTTTCCTGAGGAAAAAAAAAATCATTTAAGATTTGTTTTGACTAAAGTCATTCATGGACTACAGAGTCGTATAGCTGAGTATGTGGTTATATAATCAACACAACCCTGAAATAAGGATCTCATACCTGAGAGCTACCGCGGATATTTCATAAGAATGATGACCGAGTACAAGAAAAATGGACGATTTAAAAGCATTTTGACCATTATCAGTAGTAAAAAGGAGAGCGCTCACGGAGTGCACCATCTTGCCCTACAGTTAGTCGAAAGGCCAAGCATTTCACTTGCACACTGACATTGCTTTATGACTTATTGTTCTCATGATCGAAGTATTTCAGTTTTGCACGACCTCCAACTCTACCACAATTTTGGAACAAAATTTTATAAAACTTATTTGGGCTGACCTTGTCCTGTGACCTTTACGTCCGACCGCCTGTCCTCAAAATCGAATATCTTCATCTTTGACTGACTCTTGATTCCTCCCACTAAGTCTAGTCTAATTAGCTCAAAACTATTGCAATTAATGTATCGAGCAGTTGACCTTGACCTTCTATCTTGAACTCTGACGGACTGTTCTAAGAAGCCGATGACTTTATCCATGCTTTAACTTGCGCCCTTCTGCGAAGTTTAGTTTAAGCTGTATTAGAAATCAGCACTGTTTAAGTTGACATATTCCCTGTGACACTGATCTTTGACTTCTCAAAGCTAAATCCCTTCATTCTAACCTTATCCTGATGTTTCTGAAAATTTGGTTTAAATCGAAAAAAATCATTCACGTTGACCACTACCTGTGACCTTACCTATGACATACCTTGGCTACTTTTCAACACTTTCGCTAAGTTAGGTACAGATCAGATCTAAACGATTCAGTTAGTTCACATAATCTTGTCTTTACCAGACCCTCCCAAGTACCGATCATGTTAACGACTTTGTAAGTCACTCATATTAACCAGGAGTGTCACTCGGGTTACCTTGCGCCCACTTTCCTTGTACTGCACCACTGATGCAGTCTGCACTGTTGTAATAGTTGACCTATCATGTGTACATCGTCTTTAAAGAATATATTGTATACATGGCACAAAATATTACCTTAAAAGGACAAGTAAATGAACGCAAACAAATGTGAATAGTACCTGTATTTCAGTTTCAAGAGCTCTGACATCCCACAGCAGACCATGTATCTTTCTCTCATACACTCCCTCGCTCCTTGTGGTTTTTAAAAGCGGGTGGGGAGACCTTAAATGCTCTTCGTTCTCCCTCTCTCCTTCCACTAATCTTACCTAATTAATGACACACAACTATATGAAATAAGTGTTTGGATGTTTTGGAAAATACTATACAGAGAACATGATTTTAGATTCAGTTTGGTTTTTTGTAACAGTGATGTATGGTGTTTCTTGGAAGAGGGGACCAAATTGGCTACATGTGAAAATATTTACCAGATTGTAGGCATGTATGATAATCTCCATCTCTAAATATTTACAGGGGTGAACGCTAAAAGGGTTAGTTAAATAACACAGATCATCAAGAATCAGGAAAAAAAAAAAAGGTGTAAGGACGGGTGAACTGACCCCTTCAATTCCCTGAAATGAAGACTGTCGACCAGGTGCCAATCAGAAGAAAGCGACAAAAAATAAAAAACATCGCAGTGGAAGGGTTATTTCCTACAACTTATCAAAACCACCTAGCATTCTATTCCACTTAACGCCAGACGGAATTTTCTTCAGCTGAAAAATGGAGTCAAAGAGTCTGAGAGTGTTAATACCGCCACACATTAAACCCTCTCATGAGTGAAAACAACTCTAGTATTTTCTTCCTGCTACGGAAGAACGATTTTTGTTCGTCTGACAGTTTTAGGAGGGTGGGAATGTTAGTATTTCTGCTGTCATGGACCCACTCCATGGTCAGAACATCTCAACTAGAATCAGATGATTTTATTCAGCTGCGAGTGAGTCCCTAGGAACTTGAAAATATTAACTATATTGGCTTATAATATTCAAATCTCTTATGGCACTGTCTGTAGAACGTTTCCACATGCAGCTTCTCACACAAAACTTGTGTGATTTCCCCAACTACTCTGAAAACACAGAAATGTCCACTTTGGCGTAAACTAAAATAACTTCACAAATATACACAATGCACCTAACCAATAATAACTCTCAGTGTCATGTTTTCCAATACCTTCATTCCCAGTAGCCTAGCAAACCAACCCGAGATATCCACAAGCGATTGGATATTGAAAAAAGCTGCATATTCATAACAACAAATATTTCCCTGGCTGGTGCGTATGCAAATCCCTGAGCGATGTGTGCGATAATGTGTCCGAGGAGTAATAGTAATTGCTGATATTGTTCCTGTTTTTTGTCCCTATTACATTATCTCTTCCTCCACTTCGTTTCTCCTATCATCATGGGGTGGGATGGAGAGGCTACCCATCTCATGACCGGGGCAACTCCAGTGTTCTATTCTAGCCAACCTCAGATGGTGTTATTCATCTGACAGTGAATTACAGGAGTCTCACTATTAATCTCCTCATGGTCACCCTGACTCTAGAAGTCTGTTTCAACTAAAACGGACTATTTTATTCATGTGCTAATGGGTA
>NC_136976.1:10555250-10572987 GCF_032717465.1 Coenobita brevimanus | reverse complement strand
AAGATATCTCTTCATGGCTGTTTAGTGTATATGGATGGGATACTGAAAGGAATACAAGGAAAGTCTACAAGTACATTATTTCTACCCAGATCACTCACCTGGCTCAGCTCGGTCGATGGGCAAGTGTAATCAGCTTGGAGGGTCGATTTAATTCGTAGCCAAGGATACTCATTCCTGCATCATAACTAAGGCTCGCAGAGTTTCACGGAACCAGACTTAGTGCTGAAACTGTAAGCGTGACACAGTTCTATCAGGTACACAAATTATTCCACAATACAGGTGAAAGGGGGTGGTTCTGAGGCAAGAGGGCAAGTGAGCAAGAAATGCAATCCTGCTTGCTGAATGATGCGGTGTTCATGGGACAGGAACAATGGAATGTGCAAAGTGTAACAGATAAACTTGGATTTGTAGTCATTACGCCGAGCGGCCGAACCTCAAATAGTGTGGGGCTGGCAACGCAACAGTATTATTCGAAGACAAGTGATCGATATGTCAACATCTTCCTCTGGAGAAAAACAAAGCCAATGTCCAAGGATTCGGGATGCAAATATAATACCACAATGAGAAAGAGGTTTCAATTGAACACTATAAAGACTCTCTCTCTTTCCTGTCGCTACCATTCAGGTCTGTATTCTGAACTCTCTGCATCCATCCATTCATTCAATTTTAAGGTGGGCATGCAGCATCAAGCTCTAGCTAAGCATACTTTCTCACGCTTTGTCTGTCCATCTCTCTAATGCAACAGTCAACTGATATTGCCTTCCCCTTTCGGGAGGTGTGTCTTTTCCACTGCCTATTAACTCCAGTCTTGTAGCACATTCTGGCCAGGCATTCTGGAAGTGAACGGATGATGAATTTGGCTTTCTCTGTTTAACTGCTTTCGGTGGGAGCAAAGTATTTTGGCCAGCAGCTTAGGGTTTTTTACTTTTGCATGAAGCAAAACTCAAACAGAATAACTCAACCTAACTTAATCCTATGGAAAAAATGCCCACCTAGATCACAATTTGGAATTTTCTAGCAGGAACGATGACGACAGGTAATACACACTTTCCTTAACCCTACCCTAACCTCCCAGCCTAACCTTGCCTTACCTAACATAGCCGCATAAAATTTGGCCTCTCTTTACATAACCTAACCTGGCTAAACCTAAACTAACATCCTGACGTAGCCAGCCTAACAAACAGCTTCTTCTGACACCTCAACATAATCTTACCTGACCTGCAAAAAAGAAAACAATATACATCAACCACAAATCATACATTTACCAGCAGGAACGATGATGACATACTACACACTTTCCTCGCCAGGGCCCCCCTGGGTGACGGTCCAAAAACTCCATAAACACTGACCAAGGCCCAGTCAGCGTAAAATCTGGCCTCGGCGATATTACTGCTGCTGCCCGCCCCCTGCCGGGATTTTATGCATCCGAGTAAAAATTTAATCTAAAAAAATCGCTTATGATATTTCAAGGTGTTTTATCTTAAAACATGTGCAATTGAAACTGTGGACGTTTATCTTCTATTTCTTTCCTTCATGTATCAACCGAGAGAGAGAGAGAGAGAGAGAGAGAGAGAGAGAGAGAGAGAGAGACAGACAGACAGACAGACAGACAGAGACAAACAGATAGATAGATATACCCTCGCGAGGGCAGGTATTATGTTGGGAAAGTGTGTGTGTGTGTGTGTGTGTGTGTGTGTGTGTGTGTGTGTGTGTGTGTGTGTGTGTGTGTGTGTGTGTGTGTGTGTGTGTGTGTGTGTGTGTGTGTGTGTGTGTGTGTGTGTGTGTGTGTGTGTGTGTGTGTGTGTGTGTGTGTGTGTGTGTGTGTGTGTGTGTGTGTGTGTGTGTGTGTGTGTCCCCAGCATTTCTCCCCGACATCAGTATTCATAACGTGGCTGACGATCTGTTTCAATAAGCCGGCCGGGGGAGGACGTCGCTTCTGCAACAAGTCTCGATGGGAAATGAAAGACGCACGACAGAAAAGACCTCAATTCCCAGCCAAACAACCTTTCTCCTCCATGTTTGCCTGCCCGTCACGCTGTTCAATACCATTTCACTCTTCCACTTGAACGACAGACACGCTAAAACTCACGGCGGCAGGAGGGACGAAGCTTTTCTGTTGGAAGCAATTTGTGTACGCTGGAGGCAGGCTTGGCTCAGAAGGCTAATGTTCAGGAAAATGAAAAGGGAAAGGCAATGCTGGATTTTAGTCAGGAAATAACGAACAAAAGGTTATCCGTTCGTTCGTTCGAAGATTTCCTGCACATATAGTGCAGGCCGGGCCATACATGAGCCCGGTCAGTGGGGTATGGGCTGATTAAAAAATAGGAAGTGGGGAGGACAGGACCTGGGGATTGCCCAGCACACACGTCCTGTCTCCTGACTGGCTTTGTGGTGTGTGTGAGGTTATCCGTATTCGTGAACAATATATATATTCTGTATACTGCGTTTTCCGATATACATAAATTCAGTAAAAAGTACTGGTATTATATTAATCTTTAACAAATCTTTTTAGTAAAGCACTAGCGAATAACTTCATAGCTTATCAGTTTATGGAAACGATACGTAACATCTGCATACTCCAATATTTCCATACACCTGAAGTCAGTTTTTTTTTTTTTCCTTTTTAACTACATTAACACTATACAAGTTTACTCTTTGTTAATTTTGGTAGAAGTGATGCAAGCTATTCTTTGAACAATATTGTAATTACTGATTCTTCTTCTGTTACTAAAGAGAACACCTATATAGTAGGTATCTCCCCTTCCCCCCTTAAAAAAAAAGTCTAAGACTCCAGTTAAAGATGTGAAAATAAACTAATAATTAACGCCTAAATGTGTTTCTTCCAATAAAACTCCAGATGTCGTGGTCATTTATCCTTCTCAAGATTGGGACAACTCTTGTGCTCTATTCCATCAAAACCATGTTATTTTATTCAGATGTGAGATACCCACGTGAGCCAAACAGATCTAATACAACGGCCATTAATCCTCTTAAGGTCGGAACAAGTCTAGTATTTTGTTTTAGCTCACAACAGACCACTCTATTCTCTTCAGATAAGTGTGTCATAGGAACCTAGTATCACACAAGCTTATAAAAATCGAAATGGCGTGTGATGTGATTCGGTTACTTGGATACTAGTAAATTAAATTCAACTATGTACACTACTTTCACTCCTCTAGTTGAATAAAATGACAATATACTAAGCAAAATACAAAAACAACAAATTAACAAGTATATATCTTTTTATAAATGTTTGCTTCTCACATTACGAGCCCCCTCTTTCGTTTCAAGATTTCCAAACTCGCTATATGAACATCATAAATAACTTTACTGCTGGTCGTACTCCACATAATTATTTGTTTTCGGTATCGTATAAATTTTTATTTAATTCATGCAAAGTGTGGGCGAGTTTATTTCTTCTAACTTAAAAAATTAGGTACATTTTCAATAACCTGTTCTTTACGAGAGATTTTCCCTAAACTGAGTAAAATCATCTGCAGGTAACAAGAACAGGCTCTAAAGACGTCCTCATAATAAAGACCTTAGACAAGCCTGCTTTACCTCTCAGCCTCCATATCCTCTACCGTTTCACACCTCTTCCTTGGCGTTTTTATTTTTGCAAATAGCTGGTTAATATCCTTTTGTACGTTATTTATGCAGAGTATGGCGATGTAACAAGGACTTATATAACACAGAAAAGGACAGGAAGGTGTAATAAGTCAAATAAATCACTTGGGAAGAGGTGTTAGGGAGCTTCCTTTACCGACGAGAATGAGAGCCCTGAATTGCTGTCAGACGCACTCCACATAAATATATAAATATCCGTACCTGACTCGTTGGAGCTGGATAAATACGATAACACGGCGGCCACTCTCCACTTCCTGACATGTGATTAACGAGAGGCTGGTGGCGGCTCATACAACTTAATGCATAAGAAATGAAGGCACTATGATCTCGCTTGTGTCCTGTGTTTGTAGACTGAATTATAGACTAGACTCGGTGCACCTTTATGAGGGAGAAAACTGGAATGTGGTTTGATATAGAAAGAAAAAAATAAGGTAGATAATTTGATTATGCTTTTGGGAATGTGGAAGGATGATGATGCTTCAGACGTCCATCGATATTGTCGTTTTTGTTGTTGAGGTTGCCCCTGACACATGTCGAAGTAAACTTGATGGAGTGCAGGTGTGTGTGTGTGTGTGTGTGTGTGTGTGTGTGTGTGTGTGTGTGTGTGTGTGTGTGTGTGTGTGTGTGTGTGTGTGTGTGTGTGTGAGAGAGAGAGAGAGAGAGAGAGAGAGAGAGAGAGAGAGAGAGAGAGAGAGAGAGAGAGAGAGAGAGAGAGAGAGAGAATAAATAAGTCTCCATAAACGTGAATACTTATCAGAATATTTTTTGTATGGTCGTATTTTCCACTTTAATATTCTGCGTAATTTGAATGAGAAATGCTTGGCCGCCGCCTGAATAAAGGTAAAAACACAAACAAGTCTCATACATAAGTTCGGCCTAAGAAAGGCTATGAATACAGCCCCTGATCTAGTCACTTTCTAGGCTGTATTTTCAAACACTTTGAGCTTAAACTTTGTATATTAACTGTGGTTTATCCATTTATCTTCAATCATACGACAACCAAACAGTTCCCCATCAGATCAGAGTGAAAATTAAAATCGTAAAATATGGAAAAATGAAAACGATCTGTGGAAATATAACTAATCTGAAAACTTATATTTCGTGTAGCATGATTAATATCGCTTATAAATACTTCTCCTGAGCTTTCCAAAGATCAAGTTTAGTGAAGGGCTTATGGTGCTGTGAGAATGAAATGCTAACTCCGAGGGCTTTTTGGCTATCAATCTTGACTTTTTTCTATTATATAATCATGGGCGACATTTCCAACAAGCGTATGACCTACTCCCTGTCATAACTAGGGCTTTTTTTTCGGGAAGTACAACAGACAAGGGATGTTTCTGCACTCTCCTTTCTTTGTTGTCCCTGCAGACGCGTTCTTAACTATGGCAAGATCATCATCATTAGTTCCATTGCAAATTAACGTCCTATGCAAGACAAAAAAGTTTCTGCATTCACCTCGACTTTCCTATGAAAATTAATCTAAATAATAACAGAGAACTGATCAGTGACCATAAATCCGTTTGAGAATCCAGGATCTTATCACTAAATATTTTCTTTAATGCAGCTATGGGGTTGATGAAGGCTAAATCTAGTTTCTCAAGGTCAAAAAAGTCTTCCACCGGCGAATATAATAATCTGGAGTTAGTACGAACAGAATACAAAGTACGTTATCGGTCTGAAGGGATTTGAGAGGAACTGTGGTGTGATGGTTGGCATTACAGTGAGGGTAAAATTGACTGTGTGTGTGTCTTTGTTGGCAGTTAAAGAGTTACGTGACAGCCATATTGAAATCTGTCAAGGTGAGTTGTCGTCTGTCTGGGAAGGTACCTTTGTTGCGGGATGTACAGTCAGGAGCAATATCATCTTTTGTCCCCTTGCGTGAGGGAAGTCGAGGGCACGGCTAGAGAAAGGGCGGGCAAACACTGGCCAGTTCAGCAGTGTGATAATACTTCGTTACATAAGAGATTTACTCACATTAACCTCAACATGTAAAGCATGAACATTTACGATGAATGTTAAAAGCATATGCATTTATTATCCCTTTGCTGTCGTGGGAAAACAACATGAATAGATGGCGGGAACATTACTGTATAAGGGTAACGAAGTGGCATATTAGATGAAAACCTACTTAATATTTTTGTTTTTTAGAACACATATATTTTCACACTGCTGAAACGGCCAATGTTCGTTTGCCATGCCTTCCTCCAGCCTTGCCTTTGACTTCTCTCACGAGAGGGGGATAAATATATCATTGTTCATGACTATACAGTTCAGGACAAACAATATCGCTTGTCTTCACAGTCGAACAAATATAAATGTTTTCCACTATATTCTGTAATTTTTGCTAAGTTTTAGCGATCGCATTGCTGGCTGCCTTTATCATCATCATTATATTATTATTATTATTATTATTATTATTATCATTATTGCTATTATTATGAAGTGGATCAACATTTACATCCACAACAACACTTCACTGGGCGGCTCGAGAAGACTAATGTGTGGCTTAACATTCTGCACGGTTGTGTTCGTCATGGATTTGTGAATAAGTTTGTGTTCTGTTCAGTTGCCCGTAGATGAGAAATGCTTACACGCCATTCAGTATATCGTAAGCCTCTTGTTTATATCTTGTTCCAGATTGTAACAAGTTGTGGATATACATACAGAAAAAGACTGTACAGTTAGGGACAAAAATACGCTTAATATTTCACCTTCTTCATCTCCCTTTTCTCTGCAGTCTAAGATTCCGCAGCTGAGAGGGGCTTGGTATGATTCTCTGGTATGTGCTCTTTGATATGATGCATCTGGGGGGAAATTGACTAACATGCCTTAAGTGAAGTTGTTGTGGGGGGGGGGGTGAACTTTGTTCCTGATTGTACGATGGAGAGTAATTGTTTATTTATTGTTTGAAAAATGTGAAGACTGAACCACGGGCAAAAACACAGGCTTCAGTCGGCTAATGTGTTTTTGCCTGACGCTTATCAATTGCCAGTTATGGAGATTGATTTCCTTCTTTAAACAGCGGTTACTGATGGCCTTGGTACTCCTGTTTGTACACACTTAAAGGAACTGGCAACCACTTTCGTACCAATATTATTTATGGTGTGTGTCCAAGAAGCTATGGATATTATACAAACTTGGGTACAATATGGCACTGTGTAGTAATGACACCCATTAAAGAAAATTATTTACTGGATTCAACTCACTAAGTCCCTAATGTTCCTACGACTCACTCTAACCTGAATAAAATCATCTGGTGCTAGCTGGAATAAAATAATAGAGTTTTCCCGACCATTAATGGATGAAAGGTGATAGTAATAACATGCTCAGGTCAAATAAAAGCATCTGGTACAGTGGGAGTGCCTCTATTAATCAACAACAGTTAATCCCTGATGATATTATTCGGCTGAGAGTGAGTCATAGAAGGATGTGAGACTTAAATGTCAGGTGTTGAATTCAACATTAAGTTAGTGGACAGTAAGAAAAGACTTTCAAAAGCCTGGGATGCAATCTTCGGAGACAAACTTCTCATCATATCCTCTGAGAGTTTCCTTTTTTATACCTCCCCCCCCAAAAAAAAAGTGGATGTATATTGCTGTTCACAGGTGGATATCCTAAGATGCATCTGTTTTATCAGTTTCAAATCTAGGTTATATTTACAGCTGGTGAGGGGGAGGCCAAGGATGAGATGGAGGGATGGAGTGCATATGATAGAGGGGGGGTGTGAGCTGGGAGCAGGACAATGAAATGGAGGAGGACACGGCAACATGGAGGCGATTCGTTTGTGGCAACCCCTTATGGGATTAAGGCGTCTGGCAATAGATAAATAGACAAAAACAATGTACATAAGTCTTGTCTCGACCAGTATCCCTCATAGGTGTTTTAATTTTCCGAGATCTATGTACCAAATTCTGAGTAGAGAGCTTTGTATTAGATTAAGTGTGTGTGTGTGTGTGTGTGTGTGTGTGTGTGTGTGTGTGTGTGAGAGAGAGAGAGAGAGAGAGAGAGAGAGAGAGAGAGAGAGAGAGAGAGAGAGAGAGAGAGAGAGAGAGAGAGGGGTCACGAATAAACTTGGAACAGAGCCATTGCAACAAGACCATCAAACTCACGGACACAATAACAGAATTCCACACAAAAACAACACCAATTATTAGGCCAAGACGCCATTCCCGACCCAAACAAACTTCTTCCCCTCCGCTTATCATCTGCCTGAAGGATCCACCACGAACGGAGATAAGCAAGAGCCAGAAAGTTTTAAGCAATCGAGAATTTCACGACCAAATACAGTTCTCGGTCTTCCCTTGCTGCATTCAGGTGAGGACACTGCTCCCCCAGGCCCTTGTTCATGACAGGCGAGGCAGAGAGAAGTTCCTGGAGTTGGGTGTCTTGGGGTTTGGAGGGAAGGGACAGAGGGAAGGGGAGGGTTGAAAGGAATACGTGGAGTCAGCATGGTAGTGGGACAGGATGTGGGAAACGGATGGAAGTGGGGACTGCATGGGATGAGATATTGGGATGGAGGGAGAGAAAGCATGGGAATTGAATGGGTATGAGGAAGTGGGTGTGTACTGTGAACTGGATGGGAAGAAATTTTGCGATGAAGCCAGAGAGAGGGTGGGAGTTGAATGGGTATGAAACTGAGACCGTATTAACAAACTTAGGATTAATTACCTCTCATATCTAAGATTTGGTAGTGATAGCGTCAACATCCACGTACTTGATCGACTGAACTTAAAGAAGATTCTACACTGGGCAACAAGCTTAGTGGTTTCCTGTACGAGTATAACAAGGAACTCTTTAGTACATCCAAGAGGTTAATTACAAACTGTTCCCGGGGTTAAGAGAATAAGAATACTCTTCCTTCATTCAGAATTTACACATGAAGAATACGTGACGATTGCATGAATGTGTTAGTGTCTATATTAGTATGTATGAGACTGGTGTGGCATGAGTATGGAAAATCATCATTAAGGAAAGCGTGTAGGTTGGGCCGAGTAAACAGGAAGAGCAATAGTGATTCTTAAAATATGTCGAATAATAAGTTGAAATGAAATTGGAGTGGCAGCTGCATGGAAAAAGTTGTGATGGCTGGAATAAAGAAGGCAAACAAGATGATGATGAGAATGGAAGTTCAAACAAAATGGAAGCAGAAAGTGGGGTGGTATGAAAATGGAAGTCTGACGAGAATGAGATGCATGAATAGGAATAAACATTGGCCGGGGAAGGAGGACGTACATAATGCGATAAGAGTGGGAGGTATGATGAGACTGGGAGCTTAGACGGAGTGGGAGCTGGGATGGGAGTGGGATCAGGGGTGAGAGATGGGGAGGAAGAGTTTAAATGTGAGTAGGAGTCAGGATGAGATTGGGTATTTGAATTTGAGCAAAAACTGGAAGCTGGATGAAAATAGGAGTTCAATAAAAATGGCAGCTTAATGGGAGAGATAATTCTGATGGAATTCGGAATTTATATGGGAAACGTAGTTTGAATGAGAGTGGAGTTTGAGTGGGAATAGAGATGGAAGTGGGAACTGGATAGGAATGGGAATTAGTTGGGAGTTGGAATGAAATGAAAGTAGGACTTGGATGGGCTGTAACTCAGAGAGAGAGAGAGAGAGGGAGAGAGAGAGAGAAACTTTGAAATTGAGAGTGGGAGCCTCCGTATAATTTGTGACCTGAATGAGAGTAAAATTAATAAAAGATGCTTAGCGTGTAAAAATGTACACTGAATTACAAACTACAGCAGAGACTGGAGAATGGGTAGGATGGAAAGCGAGAAAGAAAAAAAAGGAAAGGGAATGAGACGAGAGCAAAGAGATGGTGAGCGATGAGGACACGATGAGAAGGCTGGAAAAAGACTGGAAAATGGATTGCTCGCGAGAGGGAAGGAAAGCGTGTGTGTGTGTGTGTGTGTGTGTGTGTGTGTGTGTGTAGAGAGAGAGAGAGAGAGAGAGAGAGAGAAAGGAGGGGTGAGAAAGTTAAGTGAGGGTGGAAAGCAACTGAACGTAGGTTAGGTGTAGTATTCTCGTGACTGTCATGGGTGTGGAATCGTTCAGGCAGGAGTATTCTCGCTTTTATGAACCCCAGGCAAACAGACTCAGTCCTTCCATTGCAAAGGTCGCTTCTGTGGTATAAAAACTGATAGACTGATGAACTTAAATATTTAAAAAGAAAAATATAAACTTCCTAAACTGATATCAGATTTTTTTTTTTTACCCATCTTTTTCATAAAGGTTTCGATATGAGCTAAGCGAGAGCCAATTTTTAATATCCAGTACTGTCACTTCCATATATGGCGACTGACGGACTAAAAAACATAAAAGAAATCCCTATTTTATAAAGAAAAATGGGAATAATTTACTCTTTGCTACCGCCTCTCGGAAGTCAGACCAGGATATGTCCAAACCAAGGGCCCGTTTTTCCAAACAACTTTTTACCGACAGATATATCCTCGCGATGTCCCAACGTCCGACAGCAAAGTAGATGAAGTGTTATTACTCTATTGTCTGGCAGGTTGAGGTGATCCAAGAGCTTGTGAAACTGTAATGAAGCGAGGGATGAGGAGAGGGAGTGAGGAAGGGAAAGTAGAAGTGAGGGAGGGGAAGTTGGAGTGCGGGTGAGGAAGCATGAACGAGAGGGGATGCGGAGATGGGGAAGGGGAAGTGATAGTGTGAGAAGAGAGTGAGGGACAGTAAGTGCGGATGACTTAGGGGACGTGAGGGTGAGGGAGGGGAAGTACAGGTGAAGACAGGGATGTGGAGGTGAGAGAGGGCATATGTGGATGAGGGATGGGAAGTGGGAGTGAAAGAGGGGAAAAGAGGTGTGAGAGGGAAAGCAGGGATTAGGGAAGGAAAGGGAAGTGAAGGAGAGAAAGTGGTGGTGAAGGTGGGAAGAAATGGTGCGGGAGGGAGTGGGAGAACGCGGGGTGAGGGAGTGGGGGAGAATGGAACGAGTTGGAGGGATGAGGGTAAGTGGGGTTGAGAAATGGGACGAGGGAGACAGAGGGAGTAAAGCGGGTGGGGCATCAATAATTACAAAAATTCAATATTATTTACCCTCCACCACTGCTAAAGAATATCGACCTATAATAGAATTTCCCTCCGTGGTGCATCGATTTACATAAAACTCGGGTCTTACAGATAACACACACACACACACACACACACACACACAAAGAAAACAGCTATGGCTCACTTAAAAATACACTCTTGAACATACGCTCTATTTTAATACTAAACGCCATTTTAACCAACGCCATTCCAGTGACGGGATTTTTACATTTTGCTCTTGCTTCTTCCGGACAATTCTTTTAATCCTTGGAAAGATTTTTCGAACCAATGTCAGATACATCCTTCATTAAACCCATTCACAATAAGAGGTTTATGTAAAGAAGAATCTAATCACGTTGAAGTAGCAAGAGTAAGCTAAAAGGTTATCAGATTTAGGGCTTAAAAAGGACTGAGATTGGAAAAAATTGGAAAGAGAGAAACAAGCAGACAGAAAAGTTTTTTTTTTTTTTTTTTTTTTTTTTTTATAAGGAAGGCAATCGTTTTAAAAGGCCAAACGACGACTATATAAATCCATTAGTAGCAGCGTAATAAAAAATCCAGCTACTCTTTTTCCTGCCACGATTTACAGGCAGGGATTTACGTTTCTGGATGCCACGTAAAGCACAATAACAGCGGCAAGTTAAACCCCTTCAAACCGATGAGTATTTTTGTCTTGATTAACTTATTCAATTTAGGAAACAACTTTAAGAGTGAAGGTACAGATAAAATCTGTGCAGAAAAATTCAAAACGTCCCCCCAAATGCAAGTAAAATCGCTTAGAGACAAAAATAATACAAATATAAAATAGCAGATTACCACACTATAGGAATTAATTAACCCGATGGCATCTGTTTTAGTCTTACTATATCCAGGCGACTCAATAAAGTTTAGAGAAATCTTTCGAACTGGGAGACGTAAATAAAGCCTTCATCCCTCCATCGGTACGAGAGACCTTTCCCATTATCATAAAAATTATTTGGAGGCAGCAAAAATAGGCTGGAAAAAAGGACGTCAGGGAATTCAGGGGGTTAACTTCTCGAACCCCGTTACGTATTTTCACATTTCTTTCTTACTACCAACTGGTGACATTATTTAGCTTAGGACAGTCCTGTACGAAAGAAGGGGTTAATAAAGTCCATATATAGAACGCATCCAGTTCGACATGCCTCACCAACACTGAAAAAAAATCCGGTTATAAGAATACTAGATACAATGCGTGGTCAGAGTAAAGTGCTTAAATGAAGGTAAGGGATTCGCTGCAGGGAGAGTGCACGCACGTGGGAAGTTCATGCCTGTAATATATGCCTATGATTTTATGATTTACCAGCGGATTATGAATTATGCATACGTTAATCCTGCATTTTTTTCTCTCTTGGATCAGGTTCAAGTTTTTATGAGTTGTAGTTTATTTTTATATACTCGTGACACCTGAAACCTTAGGCTCTTATGAATCATTCTCACCTCACTGAATTCACTGTCGTTTGCTGCAGTAAAACATTACAGCAGTTACGATTATGAGTGGCTTGATGGTTGGCTCAGGTTTCAATACTCATTTTCAGCTGAGTAAAATCATCTATTGTTAGCTAAGATAGTATAAAAAAAATGTTCCGAGAAAGCTAATGGTGCGAGTATTAACATTCCCAGACTCCTGTGGCTCACTCTCTGGCGACGGTATTCGTCTGGCGTTTCCTGAAATAAAGTACTAGAGTTGTCCCGACTATGGAAAGGTTAGCAATACGGTATTAACACTCAGAGACTTCTATAGCTCCCTCACAGTTACCTAAAGCCTTTTAATAATAGCTGGAATAATTCAATAGAGTAGACGCAACCATTAAAGGGCTAAGAGCAACTACAGCCGTTTCTATGTTGGCAGTATCACTACCCCACCGATTTACAGTATTTTCCTTATTACACTTTATCTCCTTCAGGATAATAACATACATTCAGTTTTGTTCTGTTAATTCTAGACAATCACGTATGAAGATGTATTAGACGAGTTACTGATTCCATAACTCCCTCCAGTTCGAATAATCTAAGCCCAATAAAATCGTTTGAAGGCAGCAAGAACATAATAATAATAAAAAAAAAAAGTTACTGGGCTAAAATGATTGAACCCTTTCCGTTGGGTGACGTAATTTATGTTTCTAGTTCTCTCCATGGTACAATTTACCAATATTTACTCCAGCACAGACTTTTCGAACTAGGGGGTAGGGATTATATTCATCTTCATTAACATCCATCCATCCATCCATCATCCAATCCTACGTTGCCCCATGAGGAGCGCAGGAGCCCGGGGCTAGGCAGATGGTCCTGACATTTAAGACGAGAGTGAACCGGTTCATTAATACGAGTCTCTCCCAAGATGAAAAAAGTCGACTGGAGTTGCGAAGAATACGCCTTTGTGATGAAGTAGTAAACCCCCTCAGTCTGATTACGTAATTATATTTTTATTCCTGCTATCTCCTGATACTGTATGTACCCTAACACACACACACACACACACACACACACACACACACACACACACAATACAAAATTTCGACATTAACAAGCATCACTCTCACTTCAGAGCCTTCCCCATGCGTACATCGCCAGCAAAGAGAATGTTAATTCCGGCTACGATTCTCTTCCGGGAGATGGTCCGAGTCCGCAGTGGACGGACGATCATAGACACTGTATGAAAAAGAAATATGGAAGAATTGCGAAGTCTCCAATGCCAGTGTGAAGAATATGACCCCAATTACATGTTAAAAAAAAAAAAGCTGTATTCTAAAACAAAACAAAAAATGACTGTGCGAATGTACTAATGTATTATAATTACAACTGGCTGGCGAGTCCTATGTCATGGTACAATTAGGAAACGATAGATGAAGAGTTCTTACAGTGGTACCAAGGTCATAGTGTCACCGTACTCCTTGTCATTATGTCGTTTAGTTTTATATCAAGAAATCATTTTAAAGCCTATAATGCTATGACGTATCTTTATTTCTGTTGTCATCAAATACGTCTTAGCAGTGAGACTGGATATAACATTTACCTCTACCTTATAAGGGTTTCTAATAAGATTAATAAACTGTCTGGAATGATCGAGAAAATACTACGAAATGGTATCACTTTAATGGGGATGTAAACAAAAAATTATCATCCAGTATTCTCCTGTATTTTATTCAGTCGAGGTCATATAGGCCTGAGAATGCTAATATTCGTATAATTTATCCTCTTAGGACTGAATAACTCTAGTCTTCAAGTCCAGCTAACGTCAGATGATTTCAGTGAACGGACGGTGAGTCATAGGAGCCTGGGGGAGTTAACGAAAGATAACAGTTTGATAGCATAGTCTGAAGGAGAAGTATAAATATATGTGGTAGAGAATTTAGTTGATAAAAGGCCTGATGCAGTACGTTGTCGTTGATTAAAGAGATGGTTGTTATATGAAATTAGTTTTGTCCGCTTTACAATATCATTACAATAAGAGTTTCAGTTTTAGAGAGAATGTGACGCGATTCTGTCCACAGTAATCAAAGGCTTTCGTTATTGCAGCAAAAACAGCGTGCTAAATTCTCTTCTATATTAAACTTACGTAGAATTTACACCCGACTGGAAAGCTGGGGAAAATTAAATGAAATAAATATAAACGACTATATCAAGGCTAGATATTCGACATTAACTCTGGACGAGGTCATCTTCCTCATTTTGATCAGGGCACCACCATATGACTACTCACCTTAAGGAAAATAAACTGTAGTGAAGAAGTAAATGAAAGCTGTATTTAACCTCTCCAGTTTCTAAATTAATTACTAAGCTGAATATACACCGGTGGTGGTAGCCGGAATGATATAAAATATGGCGCCAGATGGACAGGGTTAAAAATGTACCGGTAATTGAAAAGCTCTCGGATGTTTTTTTCCTACTCTTCTCTCTCTTAAAAAATCCAGCATTTCCCCCTCCTCCGTTCTCACTTTTAATCATTTTTTTCTCATGATGGAATACGTGTGTGTGTGTGTGTGTGTGTGTGTGTGTGTGTGTGTGTGTGTGTGTGTGTGTGTGTGTGTGTGTGTGTGTGTGTGTGTGTGTGTGTGTGTGTGTGTGTGTGTGTGTGTGTGTGTGTGTGTGTGTGTGTGTGTGTGTGTGTGTGTGTGTGTGTGTGTGTGTGTGTGTGTGTGTGTGTGTGTGTGTGTGTGTGTGTGTGTGTGTGTGTGTGTGTGTGTGTGTGTGTGTGTGTGTGTGTGTGTGTGTGTGTGTGTGTGTGTGTGTGTGTGTGTGTGTGTGTGTGAGAGAGAGAGAGAGAGAGAGAGAGAGAGAGAGAGAGAGAGATTTGACGGAAAAGAAGAGAGAGGAAGCAAAAGGGGAAGACAACGAGGAAGGACGAGAAAATGGCACCTGACAGACCAAAATGAGGACAGAATTAAGGAAGGAATGGAAGAAAGGGAATGAATGGAGGAGAGAGGTGTGAAGGAAGGAAGGTGGGAGGGCGAGAGAGGAAGAAAGGAAAGGCAGAGAAAAGGAGGGTGAGAGGAGAGAATGAACATGGAAAGGAAGGAAGGAGGAAAGGAACAAGATGTAGGGAAGATAAAAGAGGAAGAATAAGCTGCGAGTAAGAGGTAAGGACAAGAGACAAGAAGCAATATAGGGAGGGAGGAAAGTGAGGAAAGGGGAGGAGTAACAATGGAGATAAAAGAGGTAGGCATGGAAGAAATGTGTAAGAAAATGAAAGAGTAAAAATGTTAGACGGGATGAAACAGTATATTGAATGAAAAAGCAAGAAACGGAAACGAGGACAGTAGGGATGGCATAAAGGATGATACTACAGAAAAGAAATAAAGGACGGAAAGAGGATGTAAGAGCTCCAGAGACGAAATGAAGCAAGGGGAGAGATTGGGAGAAGACGGGAAAAACATGGGGGAGAGTGGAGGAAAGGTAACTAAGGATGGGAAAGGAAAGGAGGGAGAAGAGATAATGGGAGGGGCAGCAAGGAATGGTCGATAGAGGAGCAGTGTAGAGGCGACAAGGGGGTAGAGAAGTAGTGTGGGGAAGGGAGGGCGGAGAAAGGATGTGGGGTGGGGTGGGGAGGGGGATGGAGAGAGGGTGTAAGGCGTGCAGGGTGGAAGTCGTGGCAAGGGAAAGGGTAAAGAAAGGGAGAAGAGGTATGAGGGAGGCTGGGGAGGGGACAGAGGGACATTGGGCGGGGGGGAGGGGGGATCAGGTAAGAAGGAAAGACGCGGCAGGGGACGAGTTTGAAAGGTTGCTGGGAAAGACAGAAGGGGTAGGAGGAGAGGGGAGAAGAGGTGACAGGGAAGCAGGGACGGCGTGGCAGGGAAGGAAGAGTGAAGGGATGGGCAGCAGGGCAGGTGGAGGAAGATGGCAGGAGAGGACAGGGGAAGAGAGAGCTGTGGAGGGTAGGAAAGGAGGAGTGACAGGGAAAAAGGGAAGGGAGGCACAGGAGAAGGGGAGGAAGGAGAGGGGGAGGAGCGGGCAGAGGAAAGGGGGAGGGGAGAGGCATCAACGAAAAGGAGAATGGGACGGCACGAGAAGAGGTAAGGCCGGCTGAGTGGCAGTAAAGCAGGTATCAGGGGAAAGGAAGGAGGGAAAATAGCAGACGTGAGTGGAAGAGAGGAGGTGAATTAGAAGACGATGGGAAAGGAAGGCGGCGTGCAGAAAAACGGAGCAAGGGAAAAAAAGGAGAGAAGGATGAAAGGGGGATGGAAACCAAAGGAGGAGACGAAGGGAGGTACAAGAAGAGGAGAAGGGAAAAAAAGAATACGAGAAGTGGGGGAAGGGCAGGGGACCAAGGGAAGAGAGGGAAAGATGAGGAAGAAGGGGATGAAGGAGAAGAGGAGAGGGGAAAAGGGAAAGAAAGGATGGGAAGTAGAAAAAAGTAAGAAGCCGAAGGGGAGGGGAAGAGGGTGTGAGCAGGGAAAGTAAGAACAAGAAGAGGATTGGATGCAGCAGAAACGAGAGACTAAGGGAAACACAAGAAGAGAGGGAAGTTACAGAACAGGGAAGAAAAGGAGTACAGTATATGACTGGGTGGGGAATGGGGAAGAAGAGAAGGGAGGAAGCAGAGGAAGGGGGAGAAGAGGGGATGGGCTGCAAAGGAAGAGGATGGGGGGGGAGATGGAAATCCTTACGTGTGTGGACTAAGTTGTCCATCCTTACGTCCTACGCTCCTGTTAAGACAATAGAAGACTGCATGATGATCAGTAATTGGCAAAACGGTCCACAGAAATGCATTTTTGTTATTTTAATAATGAAAATGGTATTATTATTCTACTGAGTGGTGTGAAGAGGATATATGAGATGTTAAGGGGAAGAGGAGGTGTCATTTTTTCCACTGGAACTACAATCTGAAAATTTATTTCCACTGAAAGAAGCCTTCCAATTTCGCTTAGCATCTTCGCAATTAAACATTTCAGAAATTTTACAAAGAAAGAAACAAAGAACCAAAACGTATGAATATATAATTAACGTTCACCTTCTACAATGGCGAAGAAAAATAAACACAGACACTGATGAAAGTAAAGGAATACACAACATAGATCTACAAATAATAGGAATGTGGAAAGACCTCCCGACAAAATAATTACAAAACAGATATATACATAAACAACACTACATAAATTTTGTATACAGCCATGAGCAGAAGTTCGCAGACACTTCTCTGAGCGCTGAAGCAGTGGAAGGTGGTACATGAACTGCATTCATGTGATATAGTGATGTGCACAGAATAACAGCTTGAGAAGGAGACATACTCAAGGAAGAACACAATAGTAGCACAGCATTGTCAGCGAATTTCTGCTTCTTGTTACCACCAGACGATTTTAAGCAGATTAGGATAGGCATCTGGCAGCGAAGGAATTAGAAACAAATTCTGTTACTCGTTTTGCTTAGAGAAATCTCCCGAGAGCTGGATGGAACAGTTCACAGATAACAAGAATAAAATATATGAGGCATCACCGTATCGAAGGATTACAATTACATTCAAACATTTTCCAAAGGATTTTATATATATCTATATATATATATATATATATATATATATATTACAGGGGATTTGTGTTCATCAAA